>NC_091124.1:86892500-87065000 GCF_040183065.1 Periplaneta americana | reverse complement strand
TATGTATGTATGTATGTATGTATGTATGTATGTATGTATGTATGTATGTATGTCAAGTTCAAATTTATTCATCCCATTATTCTCCATTTCTGTTAGTTCTATACCATTCTGTCTCTATAATTTCTTCTTCAGCTCTCCCCTCTTCGTCCTTTCATGTGCTTTCTATTTGTCTTCCTCTTCGTCTTCAACTTCAGCGTATTCTAGTTATTCCTCTTTTTACAACATATGCTTTATATCTCCTCTTCTAGCCACCGGCGTAGCTCAAGCGGCAATGTGCAGTGTGTTTACCTGCTACTTTCCGAGGTTGCGCTAGGACGTGGGTTCGATTCCAGCTTAGGCTAATTACCTTGTTAGGTTTTCTTTCAGAAGTTTTCTCAAACCGTAAGGCGAATTCCAAGTAATTCCGATGAATCCTCGATCTCATCTCGCTAAATTCCATCTCGCTACCACAAATTCCATCGACGCTATAATATATACTAGGTTATATTATAACCTAGTAGTGATACAGCGACATTAAATAACCGAGCAAAAATTTTTTCTCCTTCCTTTTCAATAATTCCCCTTCCTTTTTTTCAACCATTCTCTCTTCTTTCTCCTCAATTTCTTCCTTTTCCCTTTCACGTCTTCTTCATCTTCTACGTCCTCTTTAATTTGTTTCAATTCTTTCCTTCCCTGCCCATCTTCTTCTTCTGTCTTTAAAAATTTCGAGTATTAATAGTTTCATTCTTTTTCATCTTAATTAACTTTTGCCTTTTTTATTTTGTATTTCAGGTTTGACAATGTTGTAAGCTGGGAGCAATAATTACACATTTCTGAAGTCAGCTTTGATTTAAAATTTCTCAGACATATAATTTAAGTTTAAACTTGTAATTACTGTAGTGTTCATCTAATCTACATGAGTATAATTTCTCTCATTTTTGTTTAGTCTGTGATTCTTTTCTCAATCACCAATATAACCAAATGATATACAGTATATTAATTCATAATCTCATTTCAACTGAGTAAATAAAGTATGCTGAATAATATTGTGTAGATATCTTATTGTATCAATATTGGTCTTACATTACTTTTTTGAGTATTTTTGCTGTTTTGTTTACCCGTATTTCAATACATTTTTCAGCAGTTTCACAGCTATTTCATTTTATTTGATTTACAGTTTGTACACAAATACCGATCACACTCATCGTATAAATAAGGAGCATAATAATATCCGGTTTGTTCTAATCTTCTCCACTTCAATTTGCAGGGAAATTCCCCATTGAGTTCTTAACGTTCGCCCTCCAAAATGTGTTACAACTTCAATTTAATAATACTGTAGCTGACGCCATATTTATTCGCGCCAATACTGCTGATGACGCCACCTTTTTTTTTTTCTACGTAAGTGTGAACATAACAGTTTAGCCAATACATAGCGTGAAACAAAACTTTCCATACATGCAGCTGGTTATCTTCAAGCAGCAACTAAAACTAGATCTTTCAGCGCATTCCGTCTTCATTATTACGATTATTTCAAACTAGCATTAACATTACAAAAAGTGAGGTACACTGGTAATGTGTTCATCATTAGGATAAGGGCATCTTTTAAGGGGTTAGGTACAGCTTACAGCAGTAAAAGTTTTGGAAATATTCAACATTTTTTCCTCCATTACTGTATCGTGTACAATAATGAAAATTGGTATGTGTAAAACACTGTCCTTCTGGTATATGAAAAAATATTTTTACGATTTAAAAAATTATTAATATATTTTTTCAAAGTTAAAAATGGTGGCAGTTCACTGTGCAGTGATGAAGCATTTCCCTCATTACTGATAAACTTGTTAACTTTTTCATGTTCTCTCTCTTTTATTTTATTTATGAAACTCATGCTCTTTCAACTACATTCCTTAATAAGTAATATCTTTTTTTATTTTGTGTTAGAAGAAAATACTGATATTTGATTTTTTTAAATTGAATTTATTTTTATCAAACAATCTATCAAAGGTTGAGAAGTAATCTTGTATCATATTGTAAATACGACGTGCATAAATACACACAAAAAATTTCATCACAGAATGTTGGATAGTTTTTGAGTTATGTGCGAAACGCTTTATCACTGCACAGTGAATTGAATTAAAAAAATTGTAAATCATTTTTTTCAAATCCTAAAAA
The DNA here is from genome assembly GCF_040183065.1 of Periplaneta americana. Classification (NCBI taxonomy): domain Eukaryota; kingdom Metazoa; phylum Arthropoda; class Insecta; order Blattodea; family Blattidae; genus Periplaneta; species Periplaneta americana. Next base: position 87,062,852 of record NC_091124.1, on the reverse strand, counting down.
TACTTTTTTATATAGCAAAAGGATAGTGGTTTACACATACTAATTTTCATTATTGTACAAGATACAATAATGGAGGAAAAAATGTTGAATGTTTCCAAAGATAATAATATTAAACGCAACGCAAAAGTCATATGTCTCGCCGTATTGAAAGGGAGATAAATCACCACGTGATATCAAGATTCGAACGCGGGGATTTTGGGCTTGTAGCCGAAAACGCTACCACTTGTTCCACAGGATAGAACTGTAGTTTACAGATTTAGGTACAAAACAATTATATCCAACAAACTCATTACCAAGGGTAGAAAAAAGAAACAAAAGCAAAACACTGACAAATCCTGAGCATGCATAAACATAATTAGTGTCAGATTTGTCTGTTAGGGCAGACATGATTGGTGCTGCTGCCAAGCTCGAATCATTCCACTCTGAATTTTGGACATAGTGCAATGTCGAAAGATTTAATAAGCGACTATTTTGAGAACTGGCTCTGTTCCCGCCCCAGGTGAAGAGGGCAGGTACCATCAACGCCATGTTTACCCTTCCTCTTCACCTCTGGATGGAGAAGTCCATTTCACGAAGCGTTCTGCTCATTAAATCTTTCGACAACCACATCCAACATTGTGCATTGTCAGGGTCCACAACAAGTCGTGACGGTAAAGTTTTCCACTTGGCCTATTTAACATGTTTCCCTTCAGACGAACCGTGGACAGTCAACTTTCTAGGCCAGAGACCTAGACCTGACAAGATTCAGATCTAGGCAAGTGCAAATATAATTTGCGGTTGACAAAGTTAAGATATTGTTAGAGATTTTCTAACTGCTACTATTCTACTCTTTTTCCATTCGTTCAGCCATCCTGTCATTGTGCAAATAGACAAAAAATTAATACATTATATCATCGTCAGTCGGTTCTACGCCGCGCGCCGTAGCGTCGTGATCTAAAGCAGTCATGTCAATTGATGCCTATAGGCGCAAGCGCTCGCTCTAGAGCTCAGGGGATCCTGAGCGCTTTACAACGGAAAGGAAAGAGACAGACGAAAGAGGTAGTATATGTCGCTTGGTCGAGCTATATACGAGAATGGCCAGCACTGATTCAATGGATAAAGGGAAGAGAACTTATTAAAACTGTATCCATGTGAATTTTTAGATTTGTCTGAGAACTATAAGTGCATTATAGGAATATAAGTTTTTATTTTAATGCTAATTTTGGACACGTTTGTTTTTTCATTCAAAAGGAATATTTTCTCAACTTTTTTGTAGAAAAGTGAAATTTTAAGATATAGGCCTATTTATTTAGTAGCCTTACAGATACTGAAACAATGTTTTCATAAATCTAATAGGCTATACCGTAAATACGTATTACTGAAGATAGTGTATTACAAATTTTGAAAATATTCGCATGGAAAATGTTTGTAAGGAAATGAATTAATAAAGTAACTACTATTACATCACAAGCAGCAAAAAATAGCCTATGTGCCCATGTGTTGTAAAAATGATAGCTCTATAGCTTCAGCAGATTTCAAGAAAATAATTTAATATTCTGATGTTAGGAAGTTGCTCACCAATATCACCTTAAAAGCATAATTCGATAAGAGTTTTGTTATGTAATAGTAGTTACAATTAAAACCTAGGCTATACCTAGATAACTTTGCTTCGTACTATAATACTGATTACTTTATTGATTACTTTTATAAGGCTAAAGATACAAACAATATCAATTCCAACTTACCATGTAATACTCAATCTCTTTTTTTGGGATAACGCTTTCTTTATGAATGATGTGTTTCATCCACTTAGTGCAGTATAGTTGTACTACTATGGAATTTATGTGAATATTCCTTCTTAACTCTTTATTATGTTATTAACGTTTAAAACACAATTGCGATATTAAGAAATCGGTGTTAGTGTTTTTGTTTTACAGACAATATAGATAATATCAATCATAAAGAAACCATATAAAAATAACGATATAAAATTTCACGTTCCGTTTGAAGTTTGTGCTACTTATTCCTCCTTCCATACCTAGCGCTTGATGCCCGCTCACGACGTCAATGTCAAAAAAATGTGCGCTGCTTTGAGTCCTCATGGGGAAGGAATTTTCTCATTAAATTTCGGCCAGTATATGTGACCGGTACTCACGAAGCATGATGAATTTGGGGATCTACGATCGATAGCAAAATTCGGCTAAGAAAACTAGTTATAGCAGCTGGAGGGATCATCGTACTAAACACACGATACCTGCGTTCTTGTTGGATATCGTTCACTTCTGATGAGGCTGGCCAGCAGTCTGCTGGTCGGTCTTGGTCCTCCATGGGCTGTCGCGCCAAGGATAATCATCGTCAGTCGAAATTAAATGCAGAAGGTAGTAAAGTGAATATTTCATGGCGAGGTGTCTATGCGTAGAGTTGGCTTTGTATGATAGAGTCCCAGATTCAAATCTCGACGTATCTAATTTTCGGTGGAAGGTGTTACGAAATTGTCTCCGGGTACTTCCGCTCCACCTGCCATTACTTAAGCATTTCCACAACTTTACAGTTAACCTTGCGTTGGATATGGAAACATGGGAAAATACTGCATTATATCATCTTCCCACAAAAATGACTTCTCATTCGGAATACAAACTTTGGCATTTATAATAATCTGATGTTAATAGCAAAATTAATAGAAAAAAATTGTGTATTCAAAATGAGATAAGTATACAGTACGTAAGGAGTAATCAACTGTTAATTATCGTATTATATAGTTGATCATTGGAATCAATTTTATTCTGCAGTTTGTTTTCGGATGTTCGTTTGAATTTTTTTAAATTTGTTTTCTTCACGTTTAGACAGCTGTTTTCTTGAAGATAAATGATAGATTATTTATTAAATGATGTTTTGACAGCTGTTTTCTTGAAGATAAATAATAGATTATTTATTAAATGATGTTATGTTACTAATTTGTGCTCATTTTGGTCTATTCAGTTCGATTTTTCATCTCTCATTATCGTATCATTACTGTCATTTCTGTTTTGTGATTATTTTCTTCGTTTTAAGATGAGATTGAATATAAAATCTTCAACTTTGAAGCTTATAATTCTATGCATTACGATTCACCTGAGTGAATTTATCATGAAAGGTTGTATTTAGTAGCTTTTCCCTACTTTTCATGTCAAAGTTACGTTTATATTCAAATTTGATTTGAGAATGAAGCTCAATTACAGAGGCCCTGCGGCGAATGTTTCACGTAGGCTACAGCTAGTGATCGTATTTTTATGTTGATGACCTAAATTTAGATCTTGTCGAGTCCAAATGAAATTTGTAATGGAAAAGCACTGTGTTAGAAAAATTTCTCGGAATACTCCCGTTTGATGTTTCATTGTCCTACCATTTTGAAAACAATTAATGTAATCCTATACATCGAATAGCTGAGATCGCAATACAGTTAACATTGCTTACTGACATGCTACAATATATATATATATATATATATATATATATATATATATTCGTGATAAAATATTCTTGATTGTGGAATACAAAACGCATACCGGTATAATACTTAAAATGAATCATCCAGTCCACGTGTCGGACGTGGGAAATCATCAGATATACAGCACAATGGGTCAAAGGAAGCCTAAGTATACTGTATTTTTTTCATGGAGTGCAGTTTCATAGAAAGGACTTTGCCGACAGACCTTCTACTGTCCCCTACTAATTGGTTGTCATAAATAAATATCTTCCTTACGGTGACAGAAATCTCGTCTTCTCCTGTCGGTAACCTATCACAACCCTTGTTCAGAAGAATTGACAGGCTCTTGTCAAATCCACGTGGAGGCAGAGTTCCTGCATCTTTTCCGAATACCAAGAATCCCGTCAGTCTCATTTCAGGGTCACCAGGATTGTGGCAACTGTGCAACGTTGGGACGAGGGGACAGGATGGAATTGTCAGAGGTGTTTGTGAAGGAAGTCATAAATCTGTAAGTGGGTGTTCAAAGGAGCCACCGAACTGCACTCCTTGAAATAAAATAAGGTAGTCTGCGTCCCTGGTTCAGCCTCCGAAAGGCAGGCCAGTCAAGCCGTAGGTACTGAATATACTGCAAATAAGTCTGCTAAATAGCCAGGATTGAAAGACTACAGTACAGAGAGAGAGAAAGAAATACACTGATTTATACCTGGTAAGGTTTATCTTGTCTCAGTAGCAATAAAATCAAGACCCTTGAAATGAGGGTAGAGATTATAGGAAGGTTGTAAATTTTCAGGATTCCTTTCAAAACCTTGTTATTGTACAGGTTGCTGGAACTCAATTTCTTGAAAGACAAGCTCAGTGATGGAACTACACAGTACGAAGAGAGATATTTTGTAATTTTATTTTGCGCTACAGAATCTATCAACTGGTCCCTTCCGCCACTGGATGGATGGACGGCATCGCTCCACTCCCCCATCGCCATAACAATACAGACGAAGTGAGACATATCTCCTTTCTCTCTCTTTTCACAGTGAGACAAGATACATCATACAGACTTTAGTAGAATGCGTTTGAGTTTAAAGAAAGCAGAAAACAGTACAACGTGGTCTGTTGTTGTGACGAGAATCAAAGCCTCCGCATACCGGTAAAGCATCATGTCACAAAACGTTCACGTCTGAGTATTTTTGACAACGTTAATATTATTCAACGCCTAGATAACGGCGCAAATATTAAGGATATTGCTGGAGAGTTTAAGATAATATTTACTTATTCATTTATTTATTGTTTTATTTTTTCATTCATTTCTTCATTCACTTATTTATGTATTTGTTTATTTATCTTCGCTCACTCACTCATGTAGGCCTATTTGTTTATTTGTTTACTTGTTTATTTATTTGTTTGCTGATTATTTATTTATTTACTTATTTATATATTTACTTATTTACTTACTATTTACTAATTTATTTATTTACTTACGTATGTATGTATGTATGTATGTATGTGTGTGCATGTGTGTGTATGTATGTATGTATTATTGTAGTTTATAGATGAATATATATATATATATATTCTAGGAAATAAAATTAATTTGTATTAACTTCGTATCAGATTCATTTTTATAAGGAAATAACAACTCTTAAATATCAATTCCCGGATGATCGATGGTTTTTCTGTCATGTCTCCACTTTCATACTTTATCTGAATTTGATGCTTGACTTTCTCCTACATCGACGGAGCAGTGTAGACCGACGACACTCGGGAACCAATTTTTCGGTAAAAAGGAATCTTAGAAACACGCGCTGATATAAAAGTAATGAAATCTGAGTAGCAGAATACTTTCAGTAAATTTCGAATGCGGAAGTAGAAGTGACAGGTTTGTCTAATACGTTCTGCAACAAACTGGATTTCCCAACGGCAGTATTTTAATGTAAGTTCAAATATGTATAAATTGTTGTATGTAAGAGCACATAGAAACGTTCATTAAACGAATGTAAAAGTCGGAAACTGCTTCTGAAACAGTTCCCGATGTAGATATTCAATGAAAGCTAATTTTATTGGTAACCATAAAACGTATGTTTATTAAGTAAGTGAATAAGCAACACTTTCAAACAACCGCCAATATCGTAACTTAGATAATATTACGAGATACAACTATAATTACCATTTACTTCTACGTCATCTCACAAAGTGATGTAACAGACCTGTTAGGATCCCATTGTGACTGAATTCAATACCCTGGAGATATGTCTGCGAAATTACAAACAGACTGAGTTTGGTCAAGTGAAATTGGAGAGATGTCCACACTGACCAAAGACGAGGGCTTCAAGTGCTGTGTGACATGTATAGTCAGTTTGCAACTTTGAATACACCAAATGATGACTTGTGTAGACGACGAAAGTAACCGGAAAGGTCAATAGATGCCGCAAGTCCTTCAACTGTTGCTAAATGACTTCGAATTGGCCGGCCAAAGAGAAACAGACATTAATAATAATGGCACAGGCAATGGAAAACAAATCTATCATTCATGCCTGTTTGGACAGCATCCCGTAATGTTTATTTATTGTAATCAAGCCAGCAGTTACGTCTGTTCTGACTCTCTAGTGTGCAAACAGATTTGGTCCTCTACGAGGGAAGAAAAGTATCAACGCATTTGAGTAAAAGTATTGCGGATATAGCCTCAGGGTCTTTAAAACTATGTCACTTCAGTACACTTCAAGACAAAAGGTACGAGAACTGAGGCAGGTGTATTTTTATTCTAGGGTAAAAACAATATTTTACACAGGTATATTAGGGTTAAGGTTTTAAAACCAAGTACAGATAATGTAACAATTCTGGCGTTTACAATTTTCTGTTGATGTAGTGAAAAAGATCAATGCAAAATTTTGACAACACTTTCTAGTAAAAATGTTGTTCAATGGCATATTACAACTCCTATTATAACAGTAATTTTAGGTGCATGTCAGAGGTCTGCATCGGACGTTTTCGCTCGAGCGCCAAGTAGTTCATAGCATAATCCGATAGGTAGCGCACATGCATGATGGGTAAAATTGTCACGAGCGATAAATCCTCGAACGGTATAAGCCAAGCGTTAGACATTCGTTCTTGTTACAGTGATGAACTGTGTAGTAACATCATAGATGTTTATCATTTCAAACTTTGCAGTGTTTAACTAACCTCTCCATAGTACAACTACAAAACTTGCTTTAAAATGTAATATGAATGTTGTAGGTAAATGCTTTTTTTTTTTTTTTTTTTTTTTTTCCCAGGAATGATTTTGTTTTTGCCACATCTGATAGATGTTATTGGATGTAAATGCAAATTATTATAAACGGAGAACACAATGACGATAATGCAAGAACCGTATCAAGTTTTATAGTAATAATAATAATAATAATAATAATAATAATAATAATAATAATAATAATAATAATTTCTAATAATTAGTGTATCAATCTTTGCGTCTGTAACAGTTGTGCAGCATGATTATTCGTTTTATTATATTTTCTGTGACGTTATCTCTATACTAATATTGTTATTAATCTACTGCTATATCAATAATATTTTGTAAAACGTTTCTACATTGTCGCAGTATATAGGCGGAACACTATGTATGGACCTATCATATGATATAATTATGTGATAAGTCAAATATTGAATAATTATTAATTAGCAATAATAACTGTATATCGAAGTTTTTCATACTATTTTATTTATAACTTCATGTTCCTGTTTTGGTACGTTCCATTAATTGTTTCATTAAACGTTTGTCATAAACGCAGAGAATAGAGCCTTATTTTTACCGTGTGAGAAAAACATATGTGTATCTTATCTGTCGCCTTCCATACAAGATAAGACATGTCGGTGAGATGACCTTGTACTGTGCTTCTATTTATTACAAGCGTATCACGACCGATCGTATCTCACTCGAGGGTGCGACACTCGACCGAGTTCAGGAGAGCGATTTAACTCCAATGCAGCACTCTGGTGCACGTCAAGACTACAGTATTTTTATATCACTACGATATATTAAAGTTGAAGCTATAAACTAAATACAAGTAATATAGGCCTAATAATAATGTTGGAATTTACCGAAATGGCGAACAAAATCAATGAAAACGTTTTTGCAACAGTTTCTATTAAAAAGATTGTGCAATTGCTTTTTGTACCTTTTATTGTACTTATTTAAGTGCACTTTAAGGAAATTTCTTATACACATATCCAAATAATAGACAATAAAGCAATATATGTTCTAATATTTGTTCACTTCCACAGAAGGACTGGTATTCAGTTTTATTCTCTACATTAATATGAGATCTTTTGAAATATTACTGCCTGAAATCTGCTATGGCCGGATTTGCAAACTGTGTCAGTATGAAATCGGGGTGCTTCAGTTCACAGTTTCAGTTCAGTGACTCGTATGTGGTTTGTACTGTTGTATGTTTGTACGTGATCTTGAGCCGCCAGTTCGAAATGCATAAATAATAGTGGTGGTGGCATGTACACTATGTCTTGAACACATCCCCAAGAAAAAAAATCACAGACCGTTAGATCGGGGTATCCAGGACACTGTAACAACGCTAAGTCATCTTCAGCGCATCGCCAAATCCAACGCCGAGGGAGTTCTGTGTTCAGGTAGCGACGCATTTCAGTGTGTCAATGGAGCGGCGCTTCATCAAGTTGGATTATGAAGTTACTGGAATCCTCAGTCTCTTGAGGAAACTTTTTTATTTTCTTTTTTATTTTTTAACTTGGTTATTTCACGACGCTGTATCAACTACGAGGTTATTTTAGCGTCGATGAGATTGGTGATAACGAGATATTTGGCGAGGATTCACCATAGATTATCTGAAATTTGCCTTACTGTTGAGGAAAAGCTCGGAAAAAACCCAACCAGGTAATAAAACTAAACGGGAATCGAACCCGCTCCCAAGCGCAACTACTGATCGGCAGGCAAGCGCCTTAGCCGACTGAGCTACGCCGGTGGCTTCTTGAGGAAATAACCATTGCTGCAACATATCGAGGAGTGACATACCGATCACAGTTGTCTCCTTGGGGGGGGGGGGCAAAGGAGCCGTAGGCTACACGTAAGACACTGCAGCAAACACATTCACTTTTGGAGAATCTCGTTCATGTTGCACTGTCAAACATGGTTTTTCAGTACCCCAGATGCGCACATTATGGCGATCAACTTTGCCACTCAAGTGAAATATGGCCTCGTCACTAAACACTAGAAGGTTCTCAAAACTATCATTCTCCTCTATAGCGGCCTGCATGGATTTACAAAATTCATATCGTTTGATGAAGTCTTTCGGTTTTAGCTTTTGCAGTAACTGTATGCGGTACGGTTTTATTCGCAATTGGGTTCGTAAAATTTTCCATACAGTTGGTTGCGGAATATCAAGTTCCCGACTGGCCGGTGTGTTGATTTCTGAGGACTGCGAATGAAACTCGCTCTCACTCGCTTCACTGTTCCATTATAAACGATTGGGCGTCCACTGCTTTTACCTTTACTTACTATAATTTGCCTTAAATTGACGATGCCATCGCAAATGCTTTGATGACCTGGCGATGAAGTTCCAGAGTATTCTCTCCAGAACGCACATTGTACGGTAACAAAGGAAAATGACTTCTCACGTTCCAAAACTGCGAACGCTTTCTGCTGCAGAAACGCCATTTTGAAAACTATGTTTGTGCTGCCGCCTGTCTACACGCGCCATAGTTACAACAATGGAAAAGTAAACTTTCAGAGTTTTTCTTTCGATTCGCGATTAGCACAAACATATTGTATCCATAGTTATCGCAAAAATTTGACTTAAAACCTGATGAATCATTTGCAATTGCCCTGTATTTTTAAATAGCCATGAAGCGAGCAATATTAAAAAAGTAGAGTCTTAAATTCATAAAGCCATAATCAGACTATTTGTAACATAGGCTATGCAGCTGAAAGAAGACAGACGTCTCAAGAACACAACAAATCACTGAGACGAATGAAATGAATGCTTTAAAATGTAATGGTGACAAGCTATGACAGAGCATGAAATGAAGACATTAGAGAACAATGCCAAATGTAGAGTATAGAGAATCTGGTGTAAACAAAATTATTGATATGAGTATTTATCACATATGATCAATGAGAAAATAGCTCACATATTTAGACAAGGAATAAAAAGATGGTTTATTAGACTAAAGAAGAGATGTAAAGAGAGTCGATTCCAAAGTGAAATAGGTCCTGTAATGCGTTTAGTAGAAGAAACAGAAGGAAAGACAGAAAAAATCATTCTGATCTCGTCGTGAAATAAGTTTCGTGATGAGGCAAGTGTCGCGAACAACAATTTTGTGCTGTATTTGGTGAACTTTAATAAGTCGTAGGTGATATAGGTCAGCCGATTTAGGAATAACGTAATAATAGCTTTCTGTAAAGGACGGTGACCAAAGAATGTTACAAGGAAACGTTACGTAAGATCTCAGAGTATCTTTTACGTATTGCATCATGAAATGATATTAAAGATATATAGGGCTACAAATAAAATGGAAGTTTGAAAGCAATCGTCTCAAGAATGATATAACTAATGCTAACGTGGAAAGGAATTATATTAATGTAAAAATTTTGCGCGTTTCCATGTAACGTGAAAGGTTTTAATTATATCCTGAAATTTCATCTAGCAAGATGTCGAGATATCTAATGCAACGAACTTTCATTATACAGAGTGTTCGCCTACAGGTTGGGCCAGGAAAGCGGCCTGCCTGCGGTGTCGTCTGCGGGAATCGTCTATTCGTAAGCTTCCGCTTTCTATACTAATAGCATGCACGTAGTTATAGGCGATGTTGGAAGCGATGTCCATCTGAATCCATACATTTCTGACACCTTTTAATGAAATTAGCATTCCCACGAATAAGTTCGTCTTCGGTAATTTTCCTAATCTCTCTTTTATATTCGCCTTCAATTCATCTATGCTGTGAGGATTATTCCTATAGACATTATTTTTTAGAGTTCCCCACAAATAAAAATCGCACACTGTAAGGTCGGGAAACGTGGCGGCCATAAGACCTGAGAAATAATCCTTTCTCCAAAAACGTCACTTATATCATTCATGAATTCATGGGCTGTACAGGCTGTTGCTGAATCTTGTTGGAAATACCCATTGAGTTTCTCATCGTCTGAAAACATTTGAAAAAAAAATGGCGCTAGTATTAGAGTGCGATATCTTTGTGCATTTACTGTATCCTGAAAGAAAATGGGCCCAATAATTCGCTTCGCTGTAGGAGCACACCAAACGCCAATCTCTTCGTCATGCAATGGAACCTCATGAATTAAATAGGGATTCTCTGTACTCCGATACCTATTATTCTGTGAAGTAACATGACCTCGTAAATGAAACCATGCCTCATCAGAAAAAAATTATTAAATGAGGATCCACAATAGCCTACCGTCCACAATACTTTGTAAAATCCAATTACAAAACTGAACTCCTTTTTCATCGTCTTCTAGACCGTAATTCATGCACGATGCTGACTCTGTAGAATTTTAATTTTAAAAGTTTGGTAGCAGTAAAGACTGATGTTTTTGAAACACTAACTTCCTGTGAAACACGTCTTAGAGATTTATTAGCGTATCAGCACATGCCGCTTTCCTGGCCCCACCCGTAGGCGAACGCTCTGTATAAGCTGAGAAGTGCAATATAAAATGCACATACGCCTACTGTATCACCAGATATGTTATTCAATTGATTTGGAACTATTCTTTGATTGTTTATCGGCGATATATCAACTACTAGGATATTTTAGTTCGATAGAATTGATGATAGCAAGATGGTATCCGACGAGGATTAGCCAGAGATTACCTGAAATTTGCCTTACAATTGAGAAAGATCTCGGGAAAATTCAACAAAGTAATCAACCAAACGAGAATCGAACCCACACGCGAGCGCAACTCCGGATCACTAGGTAAATGCGCCTACCAACCGAGCTACGCCGTTCACTGATTCATAACTATTACAATTAAAGAAAACTGTATGTAGAGTTTTTAAACATCTCGTTAAATTATATATCACTTGACCAAAAATTAAATTTTTCACGTCAAATCAATTTCGAATAACATTAATTAATAGACAGTAATGCACAAGGTCTACTGAATTAATTATAAATACAAAAACAAATCCATTGAAGGACAACCCATGGAGGGCCAAGGTCTAAGAGAATTCAGACAATAGATGGCCTGACTTCCACATGCATCAGCAGAGATAAATGATTAACCAACCAATTCGAGAGTAAAGTTTACCTTAAGACTATATATAGGCCTATTATATTAATAAAATTATAAATTTGTTAATCTTGTACGTAACTTTCAAGGAAGACTTGTATAATGTTGAAGACAAACTGATTGTCAGAAGAATATTGAGAATTTCGACTGAAAATTGATAAATCAGCTGTCAAAATGAGGGAGAAATCTATCTTCTTTTTCCTGAATATATTACTGTTCAGTATCGTCTACTTCAAACCCAAACAAAAGGAGCTTAGATTCGAAGAACAAACGTTGAGAAATATTTACAAGCCACTGACATGGCTTTGGGTTGGCTTGGCTTGGCTTGGCTTGGCCTTTCGAGGGATCGACCCGGAAGGGTCCTTACAGTTAGAAATGCTTTGACCCATTGTGCGCCCTATAGGCTATATGCAGAGCCGGGTATTTATGGAAATCGCGAAAATCACGACATAATAGATATATAATAGATTTATACTAATCTTTACGAATTAAGTGATACTGATTAATAATATGCGGATAAAACAATCACGACAAACCGCGAAATAGAATTCTAATAGCGAAATATGAACACATTGTCGAATTATTACTATTGGTCGTTTTATAGCGAATTTCATATTCTGAGTTTTTTTCACTTGAATTTGTTATATATCCAAGTAGGCTACATTACGTGGTATTCCATGTGTTCTGATTACATTAGTGAACTCAAAAGACGAGAATTCAACATTTCAATAATAATTTGAAAATGTTAATTTGAGGGCTGCAAGTTTTTTTTTTCCCCGTTTTTAATGAATGTGTGTTAAATACAGTCTCAATCCAACAAAATATTGTCTGTTGGCCATACCGCACCTTTACCAGAATCTAACGAACCTTTAATGTCAATTATTTGGAAAGTAATATTCATACTGAGTTAATACTCCAATTCCAAAATAATTGTATTTTCCAAAATTTCCATTAATCTCCGCCAAGAGTACAAATCAATCTCCAACAATCTCCGCCGACATCAATATTAAAAAACACAGATGATAAAATTAATCTCCATAAATACCTGCCCCTGGCTATATGCTATGATTGTCCAAGTTCGACAGGTTGCCTGAGTTGCATTCATGAATCCGACGCTGACAAGTATGCTATCCTGCTTCAGTCCCTGATACAGCCAAGATCCATCCGCACACGAGCAGCCTGATAAGTCCCATAGGTTCCGAGGTCCACGTCTTTCCTATATCAGCATCGGAAACCCGTACTATCCCCCAAAGACTGCACTCCAGCCTATTTTTATTAATGCAGATGATAGATGAAGTGAGAGAGAGAGTGTTGGTGGAATGATAAGGGAAAACACGGGAGTTCTCCAGATAAAATCCCCTGCAATGTCTGCTTTATCCACCACAAATTCCATCACGAACTGAACGGGAATCAAACCCAGGAGTCCTGGATCGAAGGCCAGTGCGCTAGCACTTGAGCCACAGATGCAGCCCATTGACATGACACTTTATGCAAAATCTTAGTATATATCGCCTAAACGAATAAAGATATATTTATTTTTTTAATACTGTTCAAGTCCACAGCATTGAGGACGACCACAGCAGGAAGGTCGAAAAGTCAGCTCTAGCAACCAAGACAACGCGCCAGAAAACCCACACCCCATGAACACAGGTGGCGGAAGCCTACGTCAACATTTAACCATTTTTAGGGTCTAAAGTATCTAAAAAAGTTTTCTACTAGTGATATAGCCTAATAAATTCTATAAATATTTAAATATTCGAAAGAAAACATTTCTATGACATGTAGTCTATTCTGTATCAATTTATTTTATATAACAAAGCTATAGAAGAAACTCGTTGTTAAAGTCCTTTGAATTATTGGCATCTGATACTTCCGTAACGTCGAGAAGAGTAGAACTCAAGACGCGGTTGGTAATCCAAAAATTGCTCTTCCCAGCCTAATCACCGTGGGTATCTAAATCTCTAATTATATTCATTTTTGTCTTAATTTCTGTAACTTTCTGATAATCTTCTTCGACTTGATCATAGTCTTAACTGCTAGTGAAACTGACGACATAGTCTCTGAAAGATAACTTTTACTTGCTGAATACGAGCTACTTGTTACGAAACCGGGTTTAAGCGTTATGGACATTTTCACTTCGTTGCAGGTGCTAAATAATAGCATTCATGATTTCACGTTGCCTCCCAAGCCGCTGTGACTTAAGGCTTATGGTTACAGAATGGCTGTGAAATCCATATATCAACTTTCAACCAATTTATATTTCAGGGGTGTAATATATATTTGCTAGTGTGGGTATTATGTTTTAACATAATTTTGTGTCGAATAATAATCTGTTACAGAGACGGTACTAAACTGCGATCCATGATAGCAATGCGATCTGATTTATTAATATGAGAAAAATATTTTAATGTTGAATTTCACAAAGATTTTCATTAGTAGGATGTACTATGAACATTTCAGACTTCAAGTCATAGCACAAATGAAAAAGAGGCAGGGTGAAATTATGAGATAATATATATGTATAACCTAAAATATAAAAAGTTTAAAACTCATCTGTTCCAATAAATTAATTGTACAAATCTCATACGATATGTTTTGTCTTTCCTTCAAAAATATAAAGAAAATTGTCTGTAAGTTCTTCTTTTTCTATAAACAAAGTCAATAAACATGTCAATCAGGCAAATTTTTCCGACGATTACTCTGCACTCCAACATACCTAGGGCAGACTCGGCTAATTTCGTGATACTACGGTTTTAGTGCAAAAATAAGGTTTAAATTTTCTAAGAAATGAGTGTTTTTAATGCATACGTACATTATAAGGTTTCAGGAAGTTCCATGTCAGCATTTTTACCTCAAATGAAGTTATACAATAATTACAAACAAGCAAAGCAAGTAAACAAAAAAAAAATAGTCCCTACTCTAGAAAGGCTGGTATAATGTCGTGACAATACAAGGGAATTTTCGTAATAGCCCTTAAATTCAATTAAATTCAAAATATTTAGAGATATTCAGTCAAATTTTAAATCCTTCAGTCAGATTAGTACCTACAAGCCAAACAATTAAAATGATTTCTGTCTTTTGGAAGGTATTGATATGTATCACAAGTTATACATTGAATCCATCTTTGATCATGTTATCGTCCTCGAAATTTCCTGAACAAGATCGGCACAAAAATCATTAGTCTTATCATTTGGCTTTTCTTTAAGCACAGAGTTTCTTTGTTTGGCTCTTGAAGATGATGCTGTTTCGTTGTCTATCTCCTTTAACTTTACTTGAGGGACTGGAAATGTCATTCTCCTTAAGTGCTACTTTGGTCCCTTTCTGGCCTTCGTTGAACTTGCCAAGAAAAAGACGAGGTTTTTCTGCGGCGCTTTTCCTTCGTTTATACACAATAAATTGCCTCTTTCATATTACTCAGGCCTATATTGTATTTCTTTCCACATTTGACCCTGCGATTATCTGTTATCTGCAACAAGCACGACGTGCACATAAGGGTAATTCAGAGCATTTACCGTCACTTACGGAGCGTATTTCCGAAGACATCCTGAGCAAAAAATTTCATATAAACATTTGTCCTAATCTCAATATTTTCAGAGTTACACTAATTTTAAGTTGTTAGTAAAATATCATTTACTTCAGTTTTAAGAGTAAAATAAATATTACAAATAGAGAATGAACTATTCAGAAGTGTCATTTCTTTAATTGGCTAGTATTCTGAAGCTAAAAACGTGTTGTTAATTGTTTTGTACAAATTTTGTTTTTCAATTTTTAACTAAAAATTACATCATTCTTACGCACTTATCACAAAAATTGTTACAAATCAAACGACTTTAGGAACTTGATTCTTTACAGTTTAATTATGCATCCTAATGTACAGTCTTAAAGAATTTACAAGAGTGCCGTGTTTTGTAACAATTGGTGTGATAAATGCATAAGAAAATATAATTTTTAGTTAAAAAGAAATCTGCACGAAGCAACTATGGAATTCACAACACATTTTTAGCTTCATAATATTAGCTAATTAAAGAAATAATACTCCTGAATAGTCGATTCTTTATCTGTAATATTATTTTATCCTTAAAACTCAAGAATAATGGTATTTTATAAACAATTTCAAATTAATGTAACTCTGAAAATATTGAGAACAGAACAAACGTTTATGTGACTTTTTTGCTCAGAATGTCTGTAACAGAAATCATTTAGTAATATCAAAGTAGTAATTTGTAGTACCTCTAGAAATATGAAACAGGTTGTTGAATGTGATGATATTGTGATAATAAATATAAGAACATATTACAGTACTTATTACTATTCTGCTTATTTAATTTTAGTTGTAACTTTTAAAATAAATGTATAAACATTAGAATAGAATAGAATAGAATAGAATAGAATAGTTTTATTTTCGCTGGCAGAGTTAAGGCCATAAGGGCTTCTCTTCCACTCAACCAGCCTTAATAAATACAATAATGACATACATATTTAAATTATGAATATTTACAGTACACTAAAGATTCTCCAGCAACAGTCTTCAATTAAAATTTAACTAGTATATGTTTATTTAATTTGAGATAAAACCTATAAGAAAAAGTAATAACTTAATTTATGAGCTAATGTAATTCATTTCAGTCTATATGCAATATGTAAAGAATTATAATTAAGTTGAGAGAGCTACTTGGTTAAATGAAGAGAATTAATTTAATAATAGTTTGCTAGAACTATGTTATAGGGAGCAAGATATAAATCTAAAATATATTGATATAATGAGAATAATATTAATGCAATGAGATTTTGCCATTAGAGGTTTTGTATTCTATTTAGAGAAATCGATAGTAATAATAAGAATGGACAGATGTTAGTTTCATTATAAGTAACAAATATTATTGAGTAATTAATTTATTAAGCGATAATTTATGTAACTTTGACCTAAATTAAGTTATTGTCCAACAACCCCTCACATCACTCGGAAGCGAGTTTCAATTTCTAGCAACTGAAACAGTTTAGAATGAAGACTTAGGACTTGTTCTTATACAATTTCAATACTTTGAGCTTTTTTGAAAAAAATATATTTGTTGAGGCATGCAAAAATACTTATTCTTACCCCGTAACTGCAGTAAATTTAAGCGAATTTAAAGTATGAGGGTATTAAATCTTTTGTTTGCAATTAATATCTAAATTTCTTAAAATCCAGGTATAAACTTATGTATCTGGCTATGATTATAAGTTTTTCCTCAAAGAGTCAGCCATAACTTTGTGAATTTGTGGACCGATGAAAATACCCTCTTTTAATTTGCCTTCAGTCAAAAGATAAACTTTTCTTTTAAATACTGAAAACCCCACTTGTTTGTTCATTAGGTAGATCTCACTTTGAATTGTACTGAAATTTACTGAATAGAGGGGACCAATACTTGTTTATTTATTAGAAGTACAAAAGAACATGCCAACAACCATAAGAAACCGGAAATAAGTTATAAACTCATAAAATGTATTAGGTTTTGTTTTGGTTTACAACCCCCAACCCACGCCAGATGTTTTCTGGAAGAGCTCTTATCGAAAGGTGAAATCATAGAAATATCTAAAAACCTTACGGGATACGAAGAAAAGAGATGTATTTTCGGATTCAGCGCACACCAAACCACAAGGGACACATAGTTTTAAGTCGGAGCAAAATTCTTGTTGTTCAGTGTTATTTATAAGTGGTTCAACTCTGATCTTTGTGAAATGGATTCGAGAGTCGAAAAAGTTTTGGAACCATTGGATTAAACGCGTAGGCTCGTTCTGTTCTCAGTCTTCTGAGAATTTTGAACAACTGCAGATATTTAAATGTAGTTGGACTTCTTGGTAACATGGCCATAATGTAAGACAACGCACGTCTAGTCGCTTCCGAGGGGGAGATAAATATTTATTTTTTGTCGGTAGTCGAACCCGTGACCGTTGAATTTGTAGTCTGACATACCAATACTTGAATATTAAATATACCGTACCATATCGATTTGGAGCACTTAGTTGCTGATAATGGTATAAGCTAAGTACAGAGACACAATGTACAGTTAGATCGTGGTTTGGAATTCTCGGAAACGTTTTGAATATTAATAAATACATTGACCGTCTTATTAGTATTCGCATGAGGCTTTCTTAAAGGAACACAGAACTTTCTACAACATCCCCTTTGTATGAGATGAAACATGTTGACAGAAAGCTAAAGAGTTTACCAAGCGGATCACGTGTTCTTCAAATATTTGTCTTAACCGAAATATCCGCAGGTAAATCTATGTCTAAAATTGAGATAATTACATTCGGTACAATGATACTATTTGCGTTAATGTATGGAATATTATAGCCTACATCTATATGCACGAAAAGTCAGAATGGAAAAAGTAAAATAATAAATCAACGAGTACGTCTGGGATGCTCAATGTTTCCTATTCTTTTTAATATTGATGTTGCTATAAATCAATGGCAAAGACAATTAAGTAGAATTGTTAGATTAGGACAAACAGTTTTGTATACAGTTTTATTTGCTGACGATCAAATCGTTCTCTCAACTTCGGAATATGATCTTCAACGAGCAATGGTCCAGCTACAAGAAATTATCAGAAGCTATGACTTGGAAATTTCAACTCAGAAATTTAAAATTATAACATCTGGAGGCAAACAGCCAGTCAGATCCAAAGTAATGCATAATCTCACAACAGAACAAGTGAGTTGTTTCAATTATACTTGAGCGTCTTATATCTTTTGGGTAAGAAAAGATTTGCCTCGGATTATTATTATTATTATTATTATTATTATTATTATTATTATTATTATTATTATTATTATTATTATTATTTAAGAGTTGTTAAACTTTGAGAGATTTATTTCAGATTGTCGGTTTAACTGCAAAAGAAAATGTGAAGAGATAAGAGATGATTTACGGTATTTTCATTTACCTTAGACTTGTCAGTTAATTTGCAAAAGAAAGTGTGAAGAGTGAAGAAGAATGGCTTTGTCCCTTCATTTATCTCAAAGTGATCATTTAGAAAATAAACTTGCAAAGAGCTCTATAGTATAGAGCTCACTGGTGTACAACTGAGCCTGATCGATTACCACGCTATATTTTGGTCAAGGAGTACAAGCTACTGCAATATTATTCTAATTATTCTGTGCTCTTTGGTTTATTCTTCTGTGGTTACAAGGCAACCATCATCATAAAATGACAATCGACACGAACCGCTGTTAGAGGGGCGGTCATTTTTTTCTCTATAGGCCTATGCAAAGCTTAAACAGAGGGTTTCTTCTATAGAACTACTGTAAAGCAATTCGCATGTATAGTTACAGGCTGTTTATACATCCATCGCTTATGCATGGTTTATTAATAACGTTTTCTGTCTCAACTCTGCATAAGTCTCATATAAAAACTATACACGGTTTATTAGTAAGACCGATAGAGTGTAAATGAGATTATTACGTTATAACCAGAGACCGGAAGTTTAGGCATTATGAATCATTAGAATAGGCAGGTAAAAAGGCATGCATCATAAATAGCTAAAATACGCAATAAAAGACAATTACAAAAACCTTGCACTAGACCCACAACCTTGTACTTTCCACAAAGGGATTTCGGCAACAAGAAAAGCCTTACATAAG
The DNA here is from genome assembly GCF_040183065.1 of Periplaneta americana. Lineage (NCBI taxonomy): Eukaryota > Metazoa > Arthropoda > Insecta > Blattodea > Blattidae > Periplaneta > Periplaneta americana. The sequence goes on along the minus strand of NC_091124.1, from coordinate 87,043,524 downwards.
TCGAATGCAAATTGAGATTTTCGACTCGATGTTGCAATTACTGTTGGAAGCAAAGAAATCTTCTTCCCAGTAGCCTTGGAAAGTGCATCTTTGTGTTTGCTTGTACTGATATGAAATATTTAGCCAGCTACAACAACGTCGCAATGAAAACTGAAAGAAAAATAACGCTAGACCCGCACTCATTGTTGCCTTGTCAAATAAACACAAGCGCTAATTAAAACGCTTACTGTTATACATTTTTGCACGGCAGCACTCAATGCTGCAAAAAGATTATGAACTGACTGAAAGACAATAATATACATTCGGTGAAGTCACTTTCATTGTAGCGGTTATAGAAATAAATTAAAATATACCTGTAAGCAATTTTTAATGATAAATAAATAAATAATAGATAAATAATAAAATTAAGGCAAAAAAGCATTTATTTTGTAAATTAGGCAATTATATTTAAAAAGGCAGAAAAGGGCAACATAAAACTGTGACGTTTCAATCACAAAGGTATAATTCGTACAGATTTACTTTCAAAATGAAGATAGATTTAACATATTTAAAAAGGCATTCTGCCAAAGTTCCGGTCTGTGCTTATACAGTATTATAACTAACACTTACAAGACACCACTCATCTCTTACTGTCAGGTTACATTAGTCACCGCTAGACGAGCTGAATACTGATAGTGTTGCCGCTAATTTTCGAACGACGTACGTATTTTACATTAATAGTTTGAGAATCGTCGAACCATCGATGAAACGCTTTCTCCAAAAAGGCGCGTGTAATCTATGTTTATGTGTTTCTACGGATGTATTGAATGTTATTAGATATATGGACGTTATCACGAAGTTAGGTTCAGTTACGCAAGCAGTCGGAATAGTACCTGCATTTCTGAAGCTCGAGGTATGTGCAAATTACATGCGCACATTTTGACTCGACTGTTATGCGTATAATCTGCATATGACCCTCTCTTATTTTTCTCACCTCAGTTTTGTTATGTGTGTAGTGGTCCAGGTGCCGTGGGCTAGGCTAATCTCAAGGTAAGCGTTCACTACATCGTATCGCACTCCTCGTACGAATCGCACGCAACGGATATTTTAAGTGCAGTGCGTTCACTGTAACGGTTCTACCTCAACGCCTCATCGGATTCCCAATCAGCTGTTTAAAAGATGACGTCATACGATATTGACATTGCTGAAAACAGAGGAGTTGAGGTTAGGTCTATTAATTATGACTGTTAGCGAATAAGAATTTGTAATTGTTTCATGCGTCTTAATTGAAGAGGAAGAAACGAAAGAGATACTGGTTACATAATATATTATATGTAAGAAACGACTTGATTACTGTAATGGGAACGCTTCAAATTATATAATTCTTCGCAATTTTCTACAAGCGAAATAAGTTTTCCGTCTGCCATTTTGGCGCGAAACTGAACATGGCACAACATAATAGTAACAGTTAACCAATTAAAATTGATTTATTAAAGAAGGCCATGATCGCACGCATCGGAAAAGTTGCTCATCCGAGAAACGTGGACGGATTTGCCGAGAGCCGATGCGTGCGATACGATGTAGTGAACGCTGTTACATAACAATTACAGTAACGATTGTCTTTTTCCGATCCGTGCGATTCGTCCGATGAGTGCGATACGATGTAGTGAACGCTTACCTTCAGCCTTCATCAGCAATCCACACTATACTATTATTTGAAGAAATAAATAATATGGGATAATGACAGCAATAGTAAAGTTAATAAATGGGATTCAATACTGGAGTGTGTTGGACACCCTGGACCTTGCAGCACACACTGAATAAAGACGAGGAAAGTAGAAGCCAACGCCTCCGTAGAAAGTGGAACCTGCTGCACGACGCAAGGTAGATCTGCCTGCCAACTACCTGGAGAGAAATTCACGTTTCCGTCCCCACTCGGTCGGATCCCCTATACCAGTCATCAAACGTCTGGACTATCTTGCGTGGAAAGTTACTCTATGAGGATGAATAAATTATAATCTGACAAATCGTCAATTAAGATACAAAATATGAAACTAGAGGCTAAGATTGGCAAACCAAGAAAGGTTGTACACTTGCTTTGCATCCACGTTATTCACCTCAAAATCTAGTCAGAGAGTCGAGTTCAGAAGTAGTTCATGAAAAAGTATAGTCTAATATAATACTGTATATGTTGATAAACAAATTAAGGGGTTAGGTACAGCTTGCAGCAGTAAAATTTTGGAAATAGGCAACATTTTTTCCTCCATTGCTTTATCTTGTACAATAATGAAAATTAATATTGTGTAAAACACTGTTTTTCTGTTATACGAAAAAATATATATATATATATTTTTACGATTAAAAAAAATATTTACTTTTTTTTTTGTTTCAAAAATAAATTCACTGTGCAGTGATGAAGCTTTTCCCACGTAACTAAAAAAATTATCCAACATTCTGTGATGAAATTTTTTTGTGTGTATTTATGCATGTCATATCTATAATATGATGCAAGATCACTTCTCTATCTATGATAGATTGTCTGATAAAAAATAAATTCATTTTAAAAATGGTCAAGTATCAGTTTTCTTCTAACACGAAATAAAAATATATTATTTATTAAGGATTGTAGTTCAAAGAGGATGATATTGTAAACATGAGTTTCAGCAATAAAATAAAAGAGAGAGAACATGAAAGAGTTAACAAGTTTATGAGTTATGAGGGAAATCCTTCATCACTGCACGATAAACTGCGGTTCCCAAAACATTATTGCCAACTTATATCCTTACGTGACAACAGTAATTATGTTGAGACTATTGAGAGAATTGGAGAGACCATATCTCTGAGACGTTTGGAATTAAACGAAGGAAGAATCTTTGTCCGTATCGTTTTTCAATAGCCACAAGTAATACTTTATTTCTTAACACATCACTATAATAATATTTCGTCTATGAATATCAAGTTGCCGCCTGGACCTGGAGACATAGAAAGCATTTTTTTTTATAGAAACCTGTGTTGCACCAATGCACTTGTAGAGCAGAAGTGCTACAAGCAGAAACTACTTTGAATACATAAGTGAAATATTTAATACTGCAGAAATGTATACGCCTATATAATTCCGAATGTGGGCCTATATTGTAACAATTTTTAAAAAATCCCCTCTTTTGACAGGGTTTTTCCTATTTGTCGATAGATTGGATCATACGATCGTACATGATACCAGATCGTACGGTTGGAAACACTGTCACAACTCCTGACGGTTTTACAATGCTTTCAGAAGCGAGGACTCCTTTCCACACGATGATGTCAATCACACACAAGCACATACGTAAGTTAGTTGTCAATTCCACAATTTGCCTTCCGGGTATCATCAGTATTGCAGGTACCGTTGGCTGACACATCTTGATTACAGAAAACACTCAAGTCGTCGTACAACAGGTGAAAGTATACTCGAACGCACTCGAGTAGTTAATCAAATTCCATCTTAATACTTCTTGAGTCTCATTTGCATTGGACATACTTTATTTTATTTGGTTATTTAACGACGTTGTATCAACTACCTACTGGGTTATTTAGCGTCCATGGAATTTATTACAGCGAGATGGTTTTTGGTGAGATTAGGCCTAGGACTCGCCATAGATTAACTGACATTCGCCTTACGGTTGGAGAAAAGCTCCGAAAAAACCCAATAAGGTAATCAGCCCAAGCGAGAATCGAACTCACACCCGAGCGGAATTCCGGATCAGTAGCAAAGGCTACACCTGTGACTTCATTGACAAATATTCCCTATTAATATTTTCAAGACCAGGGCTTTGAATTTGAGTAAAAAATCAATGGCCTAATTAATGAGAGGAGTGGGTGAAATGGTAAGTTACAACTTGAATGTTATGAGGTCTTGAGAATGCTGACAGATGATTTCGGTATGGTTTAGGAAACATTATGCGAAAGTTTACTCCAAGATTTAGGTAAAATTAAGATCTGTGTACCGGTACGAATTGTTCCTGACAGCATATAGAAGGTCAATGACATGGCCACATCAATTACGCCAAAGACGTTATTGAAACTGCATGACGAAACACATTTTAATACCGGTATTAAATCGAGGCAGGCGATGGAATGTGATGCTAATAGTTCGTCCCTGAAGCAGAATGCAAAATGAAATAATTACCAAAAATGAAGAAGCTTAGTTTTCGAAAGTTGAAAATCAAAGTAATCCCGGCTTGCTTCTTAGAATTTTTCTTACGTGCTGTGACTGTCAGTGGAGGATATGAAGGGTTCAGAGCCATAGTGGGCCAAGCGCCATTTATTAAAAACGGAGAAAGCAAGGGTTAAAGTTAAAGGAATACCATAGTTTAATGAAGATTGACATATCATTTAGTTTGAATGTGTTTATTTTATATTATTTGCTATATGTTTCCATTGAATTATGGTCATAACTTCATTTTAACCCTTGTTTTATAATGTTTTAGTAAATGGCGCTTGGGCCACTATGGTTCTGAAGCCTTCACATTATCTGAGTGCTATGGAACGAATGTGGAAGAACAATTTTTATGCAAGAGACGAGAGCGCCATTCAGACACCTGGTTTTTGCTCCATGATACACCACAGATTACATGTCGGCAGCTGTACAGTATTTTCTGGCCCAAAAATAAATTCAAGCATTTGTCTACCACTACATTCTCGGTGTTTGGCACCCTGTGACTACATCCGATTTCCGAAACTGAAGTTTACACTAATAGAATTCACACTGTACTATGTTAAATGCTTATTTTTCAATTAATTTCCTATTATGTCACCACCACCACCACCACCACCACCATCATCACCATCACCACCAACTTATATGGGCTCGTGGGGTCCGAGCGCACCCAATAATTCGTCATACTGGAGTATTATTATCGTTAGTATTTATTTTAACTCATAAATGAAGTGTTTTCCAAAAGTTGGCGCCACTGGGAGGATTCGTACTTTCTAAGCTCCGTATAATGAGCAATTAAAACAATAATCTATCGTCACATTTACCAACATTAATTTACCAATATTAACTCTAATGTAATTCACAGATCATCGTAATATGTTCCGGTTTTGAAGTTATTGTTAAATTTGACTTTTGAACAAGATGTCCGCGAATTTCATAATTTGATATCATTGGTATTTAATATAAAACATTTCATATACCGGTAGACTACAAATTTTTCTGGTTATTATGGGTATATTTTGGATGCCCACTTTATATTTATTTGTTACTGTGTTAATTGTATTTTGTTAGTATATCTTACCAAATTTGGATACTGAATCTTAAAATTAACGTCACTTTGATATAGTGAGAATGCATGGAATAAAATTAAAATGAAAGTAAGACGAGAAATTAGAAATCGAAACTGACGTGCTGGAGAAATGTATTGCTGGCCGATGTTAATCATGACAGTTTCGATGCAGAACATTACCTGCACATGAAAAACAAACCCGTGATTTGCATCGCGGGTGTCGTGGTCGACCAGTCTATCACGACTAACTGTGCCTCAAGCGTTACTATTCACAAAGTTCAATGGATGTCTTAAATATTTCTAGAACTGATATATGGTATTAAGGAATACTTGTAGTTCAGCAGGGTTATTGGTGTCAAAGTCTGTAATTCAGGGAAGAGTAAAAAATGTGATTAGAATGTGCAATAAATTTTGAAGTAAACTTCCTACTACGCAAGAAATGTATGTAAGCATCATAAATAAATAAGTACCGGTATGCATACTTACTTACAAATGGCTTTTAAGGAACCCGAAGGTTCATTGCCGCCCTCACATAAGCCCGCCATTGGTCCCTATCCTGTGCAAGATTAATCCAGTCTCTAACATCATATCCCATCTCCCTCAAATCCATTTTAATATTATTCTCCCATCTACGTCTCGGTCTCTCCAAAGGTCTTTTTCCCGCCGGCCTCCCAACTAACATTCTATATGCATTTCTGGATTCGCCCATACGTGCTACATGCCCTGCCCATCTCAAACGTCTGGATTTAATGTTCCTAATGAAATTATGTCAGGTGAAGAATACAATGCGTGTAGTTATGCGTTGTGAAACTTTCTCCATTCTCCTGTAACTTCATCCCTCTTAGCCCCAAATATTTTCCTAAGAATCTTATTCTCAAATACCCTTAATCTCTGCAAATCAAGATTTCAGGTATAACTCCCTGTAAAGTTGATTTGAATAATTTCGAGGGAAAAATTGTTCCGGAGCCGGGTATCGAACCCGGGACCTTTGGTTTAACGTACCAACGCTCTACCACTGAGCTACCCGGGAACTCTAACCGACACCGATCCAATTTTTCCCTCTATATCCACAGACCTCAGTAATATTATTCAATAAGAAGCCGACTGTTTGCTAAGAATTCCATGCCCAAGATCCATCTATTGATTGATTTCACAAGGGCTGAATCCGGGATAGATCCTTGCACTTAGGCTGTTTAGACCCATTGTACACCCTATATGCGATGATTGTCTAAGTCCGACGGATGGATAGGGTGGCATTCGTGAATTCGACGCTGACAGGCGGGTCATCCTTCTTGGGTCCTGCAGGTAAGATCCCGTCATCTAATGACGAGCCCGAACCCAGAACCTGGAGCCTCAAGCCCTTAAAATCCAGAGCATAGATAGGCAATAGTTGTGTTATGACTCAATCTGAGTTGCAGTCTCGAACGAGGTACTGTGCCGTGTGGATCGAAACAACCAGAGCTCTACTTCAACAAGCCGTGGAGGATTAACATTTACAGTGTCTCTCTCAAAACCTTCAATATCTTCAAACAAGCGCAAATTTACTGAATTAAATACTGACTATAGATAATGTCTGAACATTGTAAAGACAATCAATAAAATAAAATCTAAAGCACTTAAGCACCGCCAGTTTCGAACATTTCCAAAAGATATAGGTCAACATTATGAAGATTTAGTTTACTACACTGAAGTGAGATGGCTCAGCCGCGGTTGGATGCTACACAGATTCTTCGAACTTCGTGAAGTAATTGGTGAATTCATGCGAACACAGGGATTACCTGTTTCTGAGTTAGAAGAAGAAGATTGGTTAAATGACCTGACATATTTTCTGACCGATATTTGTGAACATTTGAATCAGTTAAATACACATTTGTAGTGAAAACAAAAGAAATATAGTGGATGTGTATGGAGGCGTAAAAGCATTCATTTCGAAACTGTATCTGTGGAAATCTTAAATTTTACAAAATAACCTGTACCACTTTCCTAGTCTCAACTCTTTAGGAAATGTGACACAACAAGAACTACAAAATTACAGCAATCTATTAGAAAATCTACATATAAAATTTAATTGTCAGCGATTCAGAGATTTCCTACAAATGGAAAATTATTGTTTATTGTTTGCTAATCCAATGACTGTTGATGTGCGAAGTGTGCATTTGAATTTACAGTTGGAAGTTATAGAAATGCAAAATGATAGTCATTAAAAGTAGGTGTCAAGGTCTATACGGCTCAAGCATTTTTTAAATATTGCCAAACTCAAAGTACCCGAACCTTCGTAAATTTGGTTCCAAAATGTTAGCCATGTTGTGCTTCACATATCTATGTGAGCAATTATTCTCCTTAATGAAATATGTTAAATCAGAACGTAGGTCTCGTTTGAGCAATGAACATTTGTTAGCAATATTAAATATTATTCTCACGAATGAAGAATTTTTTTTTGGTTGGAGCCCTCTCTGTCAGAAACAAAGTTCTTTTACAGTGAAACATCCAGCTATTAATTCTGTTGCTTTCTGTGGCCAAAAACGTATAATTTTTAAAAATTAAATAATATTTACTCCTCTATTAAAGATAGGCCACTGAAACTTTTACTATGTATTAAGCACATCCTTCTTAACATGAAAATATGGGACTGGAAAGTTTTAAATTTGAGGTATGTACGGTACTCACATAGTGAAATATTTTGTTTTTTGTTTGTTCTTTCCTGTAACTTGTTATTTTTTAACCTTAGGTTATCATTTTCTTAGAAATTATTAAAGACAGATTTCAGGCATATAACTTTCATAGAGTTTCATAAAGCCGGTGAAGACTTATTATAGTTTTTCTTTTTTAATTAGTGAATTAAAAAATATAGAATGAAAAAACTATCATAAAAATTGTTACGCAAATTATATTTTTTTCATATCTGACCTGAATAAAAAAGTAACAAAGGCTTCATAGGTTATGTCAAATAAGGTGTGAACAATATTATAAGATTTAAAACCTCATTTTGTATTATGGTTTCTGAGATAATGACACCTTTATATGCAGAAGCATTTTTTTTTTTGCTTTGTTTGCACTTCATAATTTAAAAATCTGGTCCTCATAAATAAACATACCAGAGGATTCATTCCTACATTTTTTATTATAAAAGGTGTGTTTAATAGATGGTAAAAGTTTCAGAGGCATATCTCTAATAGAAGTGAAAATATTAAATTAAAAAAAATGATACGTTTCTAGCCAAAGAGTGCAATAGAAGTACTACCTAGTGCCCTTAACCGAATCTCGGCTAACAAAACTTAAGTCGTGTAAATGATTTTTTATAAAGCAATTAAAAAGTTATACTATGTACTGTATATTCATGAATTACAAATTAATTTATGTTTGATGCACGGTCATTTACATTATATTTATTTTCATTTTTAACAATCTATGGGCCAAATATAAGGACTAAACAGCAGTTCCGAAAACAAATAGTTGTCATTAAGCAGTCAAAGGAATGCTTGCGAGGGCAATAACTTAACCTTTTATTTACGTGTGCTGGCTAATCCACTCCTAGCATTAACCAGGCGTGACATGCTGCCAGAAAAATGCGCAAACAAAAAATCCAAAAGAAAATTCCGAACTTTTTCTTAAATAAATAGTAAAGAATCAATATTTAAGTTTGTTAGTAGTCTAACTACTCTATGCATGGTATCAACTTTATTTTAATATAGTGATGCTTTCATCTACACAACTTATGAGTCAGTTTCTAACATTTTAACTCTTAATAGGCATACATTTATTATCATAAATTTTGCTTATCCGAAATGAGGTCAGCTCTCTTTATTTAAGTTAACAGAGTTTTTACTATATATGTTGTAAAGATTTAGGAATGGAACAGAATGGAATTTACGGGAGGAGGCACTATGGCCCAGCACTATGACTTGTTACGATCTACTGCGCTGACCCTTAAGCTAGGCGCATTTTCAAACCCACACCGACTGACTACACCAAGGTTCGCCGCGTAACCAAGTTTCGAGCTGGCAACCGTCCTCGTCTCTAGACCAGCCCTCTTCGTTCGTCGATCGGAGAATGCTATGGAATGATGACGAAATGGAGAAATGGTGACGGAATGATGTGGAATATGTAGATACTTAATATGGCGAAAAACGGGAGAACTCCGAGAAAAACCCCAACTGAGTCCATCTCCGTCAGAAGTGTCACTATGGATTTTTCAATGAAAAATCCCAGACCTAACCGGGACTCGAACCCGGGTCGCCTGCGTGACAGATTGGAAGTCTGACCACTCACAAGCAAACATTCTGATGGGGGCAAAAAAAGTTAATTTTTTCTTTCACTATGTCAATAATGTCAAAAGAAGTAGGCTACTCATGAAAATTTTGGACACTCGACCGCAATTACGAGGGCTGTAAAAATAAATTCGCCAGAAGTCGTTAACAGAAAGAAAACACAATTTCATTGAAAAAAATAATGGAACAGACACAGCAATTGTTGAGCTATTTTTCAACATATTCTCCACCGGAACTGAGACATTTGTCACATCATGGGATCGACAGAGAGGTGCAGATGGCTGTCAAACGCTGGTTCCGATCCCAGGTGGCAGACTTCTACGACGCAAGGATACAAAACTTGATCCCATGGTATGACAAATATCTCAGTTCCAATGGGGGATATGTTGACAAATAGCGTAACAATTACTGTATCTATTTCAATAAATCTTTCCATGCAATTCTGCTTTATTTTCTGTAAACGGCCCCAGGGAAGATAACTTTCTGGACGTCCTCGTAATTTCGGTCGAGTGGCCAAAATTTGTATAAGCACTTCTTTTGACATTATTAACATGGTGGAATAAAAAATTTAACTTTTTTATCAGTCCCCATCAGAATGTTTGCTTGTCAGCCACAGCAGGGGTTAAAGACATGGGACATTCAGATTTACTTGCTGGCGTGCTAAAATTTTTGACGACCTAAAAATTAATTGTTCTAAGCCGGTTTAAATACTAGAACCTCGTATTCAGCAGAAATTGTGAGGAGAATAACTTGGCTTAAGATTATACAGAGGCACCCAATCTCCATGCAAAGGAGAATAGTCTTCGCTTTCTTCGCTCGTATCGAAACAAGATCCTCTGAATTTGTAAGCAGGCACGCAGCACTTGAACCACAATTGAGGATTCTCATGGGTTTCCACAATTCATTTTCGTGACCTTCCAGTAATTTCCCCACCTTAGAACTTGCCTCACCCTTTGATCCAACCTCAGCTACTCTTGCATCTAGTTAACCTCGACCTTCAGTTTCTCTCGGTACATGCGTTTGACTCCTGGCTGATCGTGCCGAGGTTACATCTTGTACTTTCGCACATCTTCACTTTTATTGCTCGTCTCCTCGCAATTCAGAATTTGGAAACTCGCTTTATTTCACTACATACGGAGTGAAAGGAACTTGTGAGTATTCTTTTCAAAATTCTAGAATTTTTCTGTCATCTTATTACGAATGATTGCAGTTACATTCTACTTCACATTGGCTTCTGTAGTTAAAAGGGACGTTAAATAAAAATTATTCCTGTTACAGTATGTTAGACTATCAAATGAATACATGTTATTTATTTTTAAACCCCACACGTCTTTGTCCATAATGCTGTGTTGAAAATTCGTCAGTACGAGGAATAGCCTACGGTGTATGACGTTGTTCTCGAAGTATAATTTAAATCAGCAAGAGAACACGATCTTGATTACCCACTACATTAGCATATACTTATAAACGCATAGTTCTAACAGCATATTGCTCGCAAGTGTGTCATATAATACTTGAATACCTTGAACGTCTTCGGGGTATGGAACTTCGCTTTACCTTTAATGAGGAGGAGTGAGGGAGTTTAATTTAGTCTACTTTGCATACAAAATTATACTAAAAAGTGATGAAGAGTCATACGACTTTCGAGGACTTTTTAATGTGACGTAAAGGAGGAGCAATACTGCTAATCAGACGTTCACTTTATCAATACCACGACCTTATTCGAAACACATATTACCGTATCACATCATATATTGCAACACATTATCGTATCGCATCACATCATATATTGCAACATACACACCGTGTCCGGAATAAAACCTACCGATAAAGATACTAAATAATTTATGCTTAATTATGACACACAAAAACAAATTAGGGGAAAATATTAATCAACTCAGCAAGTTTATGTCACTATCAGTAAATCTCAACATGTCCCCCTCTAGTAGCACGACACACATCTAACCTGTATTCAATTTCTCTACAAGCATTGTGTAACATCTGCGGAGTTACAGATCTTACTCTGTCGATAATCCTTTGACGTAACACTTGAAGGTTATCCACTCTGGTGTTGTAGACACGGTCTTTCAGGAATCCCCAAAGAAAAAAGTCCAATGGTATAAGATCAGGAGATCGTTGAGGCCATACAATAGGACCACCACGACCAATCCATCGTCCCGAGAAATGATTGTGTTAAGTTTCAACGACTGGTCCCCAATAATGAAGGGGAGCTCTGTCTTGCTGGAAGGTGGATCTCTTTGGAATCTGGGGTAGCGCAAACTTTTTAAGCACATCGATATATACCGCACCATTCACTGTGTTCTCTATGAAGAAAAAAGGTCCGATCACTTCTGAGCTGGTTAATCCACTCCAAACATTTAACTTTAGAGAGTTACGCTCATGTTCAAAAATAACACGAGGATTCTCAGAACCCCAGATCCTGCAATTGTGGCGATTAATTTAGCCACACACGTGAAACGTTGCCGCCACCATGTCGCTGAAAGTCTCCATTTTATAGCAAATGTTTGTGCCACTGAACAATGGTGTGCCTATCAGGAGCTGCACGGCCGTATTTTTCACGAAATCTCCGCTGAACTGTAACCGGAAACTTAAACTCTGCTAACCAATAACAACACTGCACTTTTTCTTGTGGTGTGAATGGAGCCATTTTGGAAAACAATCTGTGTATACATAACAATAGAAATAACAGGTTCGCCAATTTCACGACATAAAACTTGTTGAGTTTCTCTATATTTTAGTGCAAGCTGGTAACTTATATGGATGTCTAATTAGTTCATTTCTTTATCGCTAGGTTTCATTTCGGACACGGTGTAATATTTTGTCATAACACATCACATCACATCACATATTATCGTAACGTACAGTATATTATCTTAACATTTCATAACACATATTATCGTATTGTATTACATCATATATTGCAATACATATTATCGTATCGTATCACTCATATATTGTAACATATTATATTTTATCATATCACATCACATATAGTAACGTTACTTACAAATGGCTTTTAAGGAACCCGGAGGTTCATTGCCGCCCTCACATAAGCCCGCCATTGGTCCCTATCCTGTGCAAGATTAATCCAGTCCCTATCATCATATACCACCTCCCTCAAATCCATTTTAATATTATACTCCAATCTACGTCTCGACCTCCCCAAAGGTATTTTTCTCTCCGACCTCCCAACTAACACTCTATATGCATTTCTGAACTCACCCATACGTGCTACATGCCCTGCTCATCTCAAACGTCTGGATTTAATGTTCCTAATTATGTCAGGTGAAAAATACAATGCATGCAGTTCTGCGTTGTGTAACTTTCTCCATTCTCCTGTAACTTCATCCCTTTTAGCCCCAGATATTTTCCTAAGAACCTTATTCTCAAATACCCTTAACCTCTGTTCCTCTCTCAAAGTGAGAGTCCAAGTAGATATCGTAACATTTCACAACACATATCGTAACACATATTATCGTAACATTTCACAACATATATCTTAACATACTGTATATTATCGTATCGTATAAAATACATCGTAACACATAATTATTATCGTATGGTATCACAACATACTCTATATCGTAACACACATCATCATATTGTATCACATCAAGACATCATATACCGTATCATAACACACACTATGAGACTAGTGAAAAGCTTTGTATTGAGTGTGGCATTGTATGGGGCAGAAACATGGACATTACGACGAAGTGAAGAGAAGCGACTAGAAGAATTTGAAATCTGGATATGGAGAAGAATGGAACTTGCGAAGTGGACAGGCAGAATAAGAAATGAAGCTGTGTTGGAAAGAGTGGGCGAAGAAAAAATGATGCTGAAACTGAATAGGAAGAGAAAAAGGGAATTGGTTGGGTCACTGACTGAGAAGAAACAGCCTACCGAAGGATGCACTGCAAGGAATGGTGAAACTGTGTTGAAATGCCTGAACAGGTGCATAACTTACCAGTACGATGACAACATAAAATGTGTATTAAGAGATAAGCTCTGGTCTCTTCGTTTAGTATCGTACGATAATTTACTTATTCAAGAACGTCATCTTCACTCGAAGAGCTCATGACTGCAACTGACTCGAATTAATGTCTCTTGCCGAAAGATCATACAATATAGTTTTGGTGTACAGAAAAGTTAATTTGAAGAGAAAGTCGCGCATCGCATTGATCGTACTCCGTATTTTTCTTCTAACACTGTCAGCGACCCCTAACACTTCGGCGTGGTCAAGTGACTGGAAAGCCTCTCGGATTCGCTGTTTCGTGTCATCTCTTGTTGTCGGACGATCTTGTTAGACGATGTTTTTTTACCGTCCCCAAAGACAGAAATCAAAAAAATTCAAGTGAGGAGATCGTGCTGGCCATGCCATAGGACCGCCTCTTCTAAGCCATCACCTACGGAAGAGCTGATTGGCTGCAACACGTGCTGGGAAACCATTCTGTTCCAGCCACATTACTGCTCGTGTTGCTAGAGGCACGTCTTTCAAACACTGGTTGAGGATGTTCTCTAGGAAGTCAGCATACTTGACACCACTCAGAGCACCTTCAAAGAAATAGGATTCGGTAATTCAGTGTCCGATGATGCCACACCAGACATTGACACTCCACCTATGCTGGTTGTCCACTTCCCTCAGTCAGAGAGGATTGACTTGAGACCAGTAGTGATCATTATGGATATTGACATTCCCATTGCTCTTGAATGTCGCTTCATTCGTCCAGAGAATACTGCGATGTAACCGGCTGTTTTTGCCTGACACCAATTGCAGAAAACCACACGACTCTGGTAATCTTCTCCTTCAAGCTGATACATGCCGGTGCAAATTGATGTGGTAAGGATAGTATTTACTGCCATTCAGAACCTCCACACAGTTGTCTAATCCCAGATTCCCTAGCAATTCTCCTGGTCGAGTTCTGAGAATTGACAAGAACGGCAGAAATGACATCAGCTGATCTCTCGTCTTGCACAGGTCGTCTGATACGTCTATTTTGATTATGGTTAGGCTGCAGCAGTGTAGTTGCTTCTACAACGGCAGCAAGACGCCTGAAAACATTGCAAGATTGACGAGCACGTTACGGGTATCTCTCTGCGGACCAACGCTCAACAGTCGTTCAGAAGTTTCTATGAAATTCGCCCATTATCATCAATATTTGAAAACCTTCCAGATTTGTGTAAACCATCACTGTTTGTAGTACGTAGAAGTAAGATATTTGTAATCACTCTATGTACTCATTTTATTAGTCACAAAAGTAATTGTAGAACTTGAAAAATGTACATACAGAGAAAACAAAACACTTCCTTCTTATTGTACATTGTTGGGCAAGGTCACCTGAGCTTATTACCTGGCTAAGAGCCGTGTGCTGTACATCTAGACCTGTCCGTACGTACTGTAGGTGCTGCATTGCGGTAAACTGCTGAGAGAGCAAAGAGGAAGGAGTAATTTACTTGTCTTCTTCACCCTCGAAAGTGCTGCCGGCCACCAGGTCTACACTCCGCTTAGCAGATAATTGTACGTACCCATGTATTATGTCAACATTAAATGGACTTGTCGGCCTCAGTAGCGCAGTCGGTATAGCGCTGGCCTTCTATGCACGAGGTTGCGGGTTCAATCCCGGCATGGCATTTAAGTGTGTTTAAATGCTATAGGCTCACGTCAGTAGATTTACTACCATGTAGAAGAACTCCTGCGGGGCCACCGGTGTGACTCAGTCGGTTAAGACGCTTGCCTGCTGGTCTGGAGTTGTGCTTGGGCGCGGGTTCGATCCTCGCTTGGGCTGATTACCTGGTTGGGTTTTTACCTAGGTTTTCTCAACCGTTAGGTGAATGCCAGGTAATCTATGGCGAATCCTCGGCCTCATCTCGCTATCACCAATCTCATCGACGCTAAATAACCTCGTAGTAGATAGAGCGTCGTTAAAAAAAACAACTAAAAAAAGAACTCCTGCGGGACAAAATTCCGGTACATGGGCGACGCTGATTTAACCTCAGCAGTTGCGAACGTCGTTAAATAAACCATAGGAATTTAAATTTTAAATGGACTTGTCTTATTTACATTTTATTCTTCTATCATTTCTCTATTTGACCACGACTTCCATTTGAAATTTTAAAGTTATACCCCACTGACCCTACTTCCTGTTAAGGCTGAATGATGAAATCAAGCTTAAGTGGAAGTTCACTTGTGCTTTAGTTACAAATTATTTTGTCTCGAAGATTTTAATGTACTAGTTTCTGAAATCAATTACTGCTACGAGTGAGCTGAATCACCCTGTACTGTACATCTGAATATAACACTGAATCGAAGTCTTTTCGACTGCAGCATAGGAATGCTATCCACTAAATGTCTTTTAACATAAGCTGTTTCTGGTTAAACGTTATAAACTGCCTCCCATAAATTTTAGTTTATTTTTTACGCAGATTCCTCAGAATTTTCATGTGGGCGTGAACCTCGTTTCACATACCGATCCGACGCGTGGGTGAGTTCTCCACCCAAGCAGCGTGTCAAGAGACACTTCACGGTTACTAGCTGCACAACAAACTATCACAATGACTTTTACGCACCGCTAGCCGAATGACAGTTTCTCAAATCAGAGACGAGTTCAAGTGGGCTGTTATCTACAAAAACTGTTAACGAACGGGCTTGTTTAGAGTAATTCTATTCGCTGTCCCTTGCCATGCTTGCTCCAATGGTCTGTAGTTTCGCTTAGTAGCGTCCGATTACATCGGCTTTCACTTGCCTCTGAAATTTACATTGGATGTTAAATAAAGTTATATGTATGTATGTATGTATGTATGTATGTATGTATGTATGTATGTAGTCGCTCTGAGTGGCGCAGTAGGTATAGCGCTGGCCTTTTGTGCCCGAAGTTGCGAGTTCGATTCCGGACCAGGTCGATGGAATTTAAGTGTCCTTAAATGCGACAGGCTCATGTTACTAGATTTAGGGCATGTAAAAGAGCTCCTGCGGGACAAAATTCCGGCATACCGGCACGCTGATATAACCTTGGCAATTGCGAGCGTCGTTAAATAAATCATAATTTATTTCATGTATATATGTATGTATGTATGTATGTATGTTATGCTATTTTATGTTTTATTTAACGACGCTCGCAACTGCTGAGGTTATATCAGCGTCGCCTGTGTGCCGGAATTTTGTCCCGCAGGAGTTCTTTTACATGCCAGTAAATCTATATAAGCACACTTAAATGTCATCGACCTGGTCCGGGATCAAACCCGCAACCTCGGGCATAGAAGGCCAGCGCTATACCAACTGAGCCAACCATGCCGACTGTATGTATATATGTATATATGTATGTATGTATGTATGTATGTATGTATGTATGTATGTATTTATGTATGTATGCCTATGTGTTATACTAGCGCAGACGGCAAACGCTTTTGCTTGCGCTGCGATCGGCCGTTGCGCGTTGGTCAGACTTCCACTTGCGCTATTGAACTTGGGGGTTTTCCGAGGTTTTCCCATTTGTAAAGCGAATGTCAGTTAATCTATAGCGAATACTCGGCCTCATTTCGCTATTACCAATTCAACCGATGCTAAGTAATCAAGTAATTGGTACAGCATCCTTAAATAACAAACTAAAAAGGAAGATAAGTAAGTTAAATCAATAATTACAATTACAACACGCAGACTATATACAGCTGTATCTTAGTAGCATACAATAAATTATCACAGAAGATTGTGCTGTAATAATGACCAAACATAGATATGTAAACATCTGGTCGCTAAGCGGCCATAGTGTTGTACACGTGTGAAGTTGAGGTAATGACACGCTGTTGAAGAAATAGCTGTGTATAAACTAGCTCAGTTAAACTAAGTTGAATCTCCTAATTTGTGGAAACCATTTAGACCGCACTATAAAAAGGTTTAAACACATTCAGTAATAGTCTATTACAATTAAAATTAGTTACACATGAATAATTTTTTCACATACAGTATATTATTATAGAATAATAAGAATAAAATTTGGAAGTGTGTTTCTTCGGGGACTATCGTATAGTAGTACTGTTTAATACTGTATTATCTACTGTACTATACAATACAACACGAATACAATAAATAACAATAAATAATAATAATACAATAATAATAATAATAATAATAATAATAATAATAATAATAATAATAATAATAATAGAGAGAAGCTTTTATCATCTAGTCTGCTGTCAAAAAATCTGAAAGTTAGAATTTATAAAACAGTTATATTACCGGTTGTTTTGTATGGTTGTGAAACTTGGACTCTCACTCTGAGAGAGGAACATAGGTTAAGGGTGTTTGAGAATAAGGTGCTTAGGAAAATATTTGGGGCTAAGCGGGATGAAGTTACAGGAGAATGGAGAAAGTTACACAACGCAGAACTGCACGCAATGTATTCTTCACCTGACATAATTAGGAACATTAAATCCAGACGTTTGAGATGGGCAGGGCATGTAGCACGTATGGGCGAATCCAGAAATGCATACAGAGTGTTAGTTGGGAGACCGGAGGAAAAAAGACCTTTGGGGAGGCCGAGACGTAGATGGGAGGATAATATTAAAATGGATTTGAGCTAGGTGGGATATGATGATAGAGACCGGATTAATCTTGCACAGGATAGGGACCAATGGCGGGCTTATGTGAGGGCGGCAATGAACCTCCGGGTTCCTTAAAAGCCATTTGTAAGTAAGTAAGTAAGTAAGTAATAATAATAATAATAATAATAATAATAATAATAATAATAATAATAGTAAAGAATAATAATAATAGTAATAATAATAATAATAATAATAATAATAATAATAATACCTGGAAAGAACATATTGCCAGGATGCCCTCCAACCGCTTGCCAAAACTGATCTTACGCTATACTCCAAGAGGCTTAAGAACTTGAGAAAACCTAAAAGCGCTGGATAGAGACCGTAACAGACCCCTAGGTCTAATAGGTGAAATGGTTATGATAATAATAATAATAATAATAATAATAATAATAATAATAATAATAAATTGAATTTAACGGAGGGGAGCACTATGGCCCAGCACTGCGACCTTGTGCGGATCTATTGCGCTAGCCCTCTGGTGATCCACATCGGCCGACCACACTAAGGTTCTCTAGTCCAGGTTTCGAGCAGGCCGTGATGGGAATATAATGTTGAAGCAGTGCGCAGTCTCGCCCGTTCTCGTACTACGTGATGATGTCACGCGGGACGCTTTGCGAACTCTCTTGCAGCTTGGTAGCTTAGCTCAGCTCAGCTCCGTAAGGTTTTGGAAGTGGAGTAGGTTAATTGATTAATTCTGTATGTTTAAAACATAAAACAATTTTAAGCACAAGAGATGAATACAGTCACCCCATTCGGAATTTAAAATAACAACACGCGACGAAAAAAAATCTGAATCTAAAAAAAAAAAAAAAAACAAACAAACAAGTTCACCAAAATTCAGATTTAACAATTCTTCAGTTCGTTTACAATAGACCTACATAAAAAAAATTAAATTATTGAAACAGCAGTGTAATTTGTGAGATAAAAATAACTATAAAGCTACCTACTAAAATTAATTTTACATTACATATGCAGTTTATGACAAATAATATTCAAATTGATTTTACATTATACACACAGTTTATGACAAATAATATTCAAATTGACTTTAAATTACACATGCAATTTATGACAAATAATATTCAAATTGATTTTACATTATACATACAGTTTATGACAAATAATATTCAAATTGACTTTACATTACACATGCAGTTTATGACAAATAATATTCAAATTGATTTTACATTATACACACAGTTTATGACAAATAATATTCAAATTGACTTTACATTACACATGCAATTTATGACAAATAATATTCAAATTGATTTTACATTATACATACAGTTTATGACAAATAATATTCAAATTGATTTTACATTACACATGTGATGGGAATATATTTCCACCACAGAGCAGGCAACCCCACTCGTCCCTAGGCCAACCCCCTCCATGCCTCGCCGGCCAGCGTTAGGGGAACGCTACGGAATGATAATGAAATGGAGAAATGGTGACAGAATGATGTAAATGCCTAATTTGGGAAAAAAACGGGAGAACCCCGGGAAAAACCCTAATAGCGACCTTTCCGCCACAAGTGTCATTATGGATTTTTCAATGAAAAATGGGAATCGAACCCTGCGTGACAGTCTGAAGGTCTGACCATTCAGCCACCGCAAAGCTAATAATAATAATAATAATAATAATAATAATAATAATAATAATAATAATAATAATAATAATAATAATAATAATAATAATAAACTAGCTATTCACTATATTTCTATTCCTAAATCTTATACTACTATTATTATTATTATTATAATTCATCGTTTCACTTGTTTACTTAACTATTTAACAGTTTACTTCGGAGCTAGTGCTTTCATAGTCAGTGGTGTAAGCTTATCTCAACAAAAAGTGTATTATCTCGAGAATGGTTCGTTTGCGGACCAATGTTTACTGGTAGTTTTCTGTATATATTTGTTTGTACTTTTTATCTTTAAATTATTGACCATCACATTTGAATGAACCTGTATTTTTCACTTTTAAGCACCGATTTTAGTAAATAGTAAAATATAATAAAAATGGTTACAGTATACGAAAAACTGATTTATGCTAATTTGTGCAAAATAAATTAATTACGCATGTCGGTATGTATCAGAAAGAATGAAAAAGAATGCTCGTTATGGAACGCTCTTCCCTCAAGACAGCTTCAGCGCTAAATAATTTGGGGAATAAAATGGAACATAGCTCACAAGCAAACATTCTCATGAGGGCAGAGAGATAAGTCAATTTTTTTTCTTCCTCAATGTTAATAATGTAAAAAAAGTGCTTATACAATTTTTGGCCACTCGAGCGCAATTACGAGGGTCGTAAAAAATGTTTCTCTGGGGCCGTTTACAGAAAGAATTGGAAACATTTATTGGAACAGATACAGCAATGTTGAAATATTTTTCAACATATTCCACACCGGAATTGAGACATTTGTCATACCGTAGGATCAACAGAGAGGTGCAGACGGCTGTCACGCCCTGGTTCCCGTTCCAGGCGGCAGACTTCTACGACACAGGGATACAAAAATTGGTTCTACAGTGCGACAAATGTCTCATTTCTGGTGGGGAATATGTTAAAAAATAGCTCAACAGTATCTGTATTTGTTCCAGTAAATCTTTCCATGAAATTGTGTTTTCTTTCTGTAAACAGCTCCATGGAAACTTATTTTTTACAGCCCTCATAATTGCGCTCGAGTGGCCAAAATTTGTATAAGTACTTATTTTGACATTATTAACACAGTGAAAGGAAAAAAGAAAACTTTTTTTTTATCTGCCCCCATGAGAATGTTTGCTTGTCAGAGATAGACAGGTGGATTCGTGTTCCGAGACTGCGGCCGGCGTGAGTTCGATTCCCACTCGGGCTGATTCCCTGGTTGGGTTTTTTTCCGAGACTTCCCAACTGCAAGGCGAATTTCAGATAAACCCATGGCAAATCCTCGCCAAAAACGGTCTCACAATCTTTAAGTTTTACCGACGCTAGATGAGCATTCAGTTAATTGAATGCTATTTTAACCGATTAAGAATTAGTCTACCGTGTGGAGAAGGAAACATATCTGCCTTGTGAAGTCAGTGTAGCATAAAATCGGCATATCATTTGGTGCGGTAAACTCTTAAACTATGATTGACAAGTCACTAGTGTAATTTGATATCCTTGTCTTTTTGCTTTAAATAAAAAAAGCTATTACGGACGGATTTATATGTAGTTCAAGTTGTACTTACTGTATTATTGCTTTTTGTTTGTTAAAGCAAAAATAATAGATTAAATTGAAGAAATAAAAATGACTGCTATAGCTGGAAAGTCTAACGCTGGATTGTATGTCTATCGATACACAACAGACGTCTTCAGAGTACATTGCCGTTTTATTCGAGCCCTGTAGCCTTCGGCGAAGTTTGCACCGCACAAAACAGGACCAGATACTAGTTTCGCTGTCGGCGTATTTTTATATATTCGTTCGCATTCCTTTTGTTACGCAGTGCATATTTATTAGGGTTATGTAACTGCCTATGCACTACTGGTTGATCTTTATGCATATTGAACACTGTTTCGAACCGTACTGGTTCACTTGTTTCACTTCCTGTAGCATGCGATAATATAGTATTAGGGTCTATTAGGCAAAAGTGCCTGCCATACACGCTGAGATAGCTATGCTGCAATACCTTTATCGATACTCAAGTTTCATTATACATGTTGAGACGCAGATTATGTTCTTCTCCGCACTGGTAACGTATGCCGGCGGATCAAGTGTGTCGAAAAATGGTGAGATTGGAAATGTTCGTAACTCGACGTGTCGGAGAAGGACGGTAGAGCGAGGACGTATGCGTGCTATGACACGTGCCTTATCGAGGTCTTGCGTGTGAAATAAGAGAGCATTTCGGCTGGACGCGAGATAAAAATTACCACGTATGTTTGACTGTTTAAAAAGATTAGTTACAGATTTACCTACAGAACATAAATATGTAAAAATAGTGAATGAGCAACTGTAATGCAGTCAAAATTTGGAAACAACGAAACAAATTGGACTCCTTTTTAAAATTCATAAATATTTATAAAGAAAATATTCATAATCCTATATGTTTCGGGTGCAGAAAGAAAGAAGGCAAAACGCCATAGGCGGAGTTATGGGATATTTTTCTATTAACATTATAAAATATTGAATTCAAAATATTTTTCTTGCTTTTGTTTATGATTAAGTTTCTATGCTTAAATTGACGAATTAATGTCTTCAGACCATGTGTCTATACCAGAGCTGGGCGTCGGGAGCGGAACCAGTCTCCAAACGGGGATGCTTAATATTCATCCGTCACTGAATCAACGCTGTGCGGTGTTTGGCGGGGAAGAAAGGGGATGAAGAGGAATCATTTGGTTCCCCGTGAGAGAGGAAATCCGCTCTTGCTGCCCAACCCTGGTCTGGACTATAATATTTATTTTAAATTTCTGAATGTTTAAAAATTTCTATACCTCATTTAAGGAATGGAAGCACTGTAATATTTTTTTTGTAACAGCCTGTACTTATGTATTTTCATTTTGTTGGTAGTTTTAACCGATAAGCAGAAATACAATAGGTTTGGAATGAATGGGGCCGTCTATTGCTTACCTTACATGTAAGATAAGCAATAGACGACCCCATTCATTCCAAACCTACTGTACTTATGTGTTAGAACTCTGGAGGTGTTCAAGCAGCCACTTGGAGAAATATGAATAACATACAGCGCAACAATGTAGAAAAAAGAAAAGTGATCCTGGTATAATGTGTAAACTTAAAGGCGAGATTAAATAATTATTAGAGTTTACATTTTATACGACATCTTGCTTTTTTAAATAAACAGATAAAGTAAATGTAAAATTGGTTCACCGCTGTGGAGTGATGGTTAGCATGTCTGGCATGAAACGAGCGTGCCCAGGTTCAAATGCTGGTTGGGACAAGTTACTTGGTTGGAGGATTTCAGAGGTTTTCCTCAACCAATTGAAGGAGAATTGCTGGGTAATTTTCAATTTGAACCTCGGACTCATTTCGCCATCATTAATTCGCATATTATCATCCATACAATAGCACAGGTTAAGTTCACGGTGCGGCGTGCTCTATTTTTACAAGAACGCGGCCGTTCGGCTACTCAATCATTCACAGAATAGAAGTGATAAGCACAATAAGCCTCAGGCTGCAGTGCAAGCCTTCGGATCCCTCCTCCGTACAAGAGGGGAAAAAAAAGTAAAATTATCTGTATATTTTGTTACAGTTTTATTTTATTTTACAATATCTTTATTAAATGATCATATTCAGATATACTGTACCAAGATCAAGCTATAACGGGGGAGGAGATAAATGATGTCCCCCATAATCTCCTTATATCGAGATTCTATGGTTTTGCTTTGTCCCCCCCCCCCCTCTAAGGAAACGGTTCTCTCTCCGCCTATGCAAAACGCTGAAAAAAAAAAAAAATGGACCACTCAACGATGTCAAAAGAACACGAAAGTGACGGGAATGCTGGAAAGAGGTCGATTGAGTACTAAATTAATGGCAACAATTTCGAATTCGCAAACAGTTCAAACAAATGACGGTCAAGTATGTGGATAGGCATATCGACAGAATCTGTATTTAACCTACATCATCTCAGTCTGAATTGAATTGCCGTCTACATGGAGGAACTGAATAAGGTAAATTAATTAAATTTCCTACTTGAAATTCTCATATAAAAGCAGTTATTTTGATTCTCAAACAAAACTTTCCTGCAAATGTGAAAGGAGTAAAAAAGTCATGTTCAAAACATTAATACCAGGATAGGGTAATATGTTAGCTAAGAAGAGTCTGAATCATGAAGTAAAACTAGGTGCTATGCATAGACATTTCGCTATCCCGCGCTACGAGCGTGCTAACTAGCCCCGGCTATCGACTGGTTACTTGTACAGGATTCATAATTATCATATCGCTAACACTGGTTTATGAATACTAAAAACGTTAGTTCGCTATCACCCACCGGAAGTCCGCGCTAAAAATGTCTATGAATACAGCATGTAAACCGTTGTTTGAATTGAAAGTGACATGGCAGCTGTTATCCCCTGCGTTGGCTGAGTGGTCAGAAGTTCAGCCTGTCACGCAGGCGGTCCAGGTTCGAGTCCCGGTCAATCCTGTAATTTTTAATTGAAAAATCCATAGTGACACTTGTGACGGACAAAATCAGAGTTGGGCGTCTTCTCGGGATAAACCCCGGGGTTCTCCCGTTTCCCCATATTAGGCATCTACTTCATTCCGTCAACATTTCTCCATTACATCATTCCATAGCATTCCCCGAATGCCTGCTGGCAATGCACGGAAAGGGCTGATCTAAGAACCAGTGTGGTTGCCTGCTCGAACCTGCGTACGTAGCGAACCCTAGTGTGGTCACCCGGTGTGAATTTGGGAATGCGCCTAGCTTGAGAATTAGCAGTCTGGTTCGTTGCGTCGTAGTGCCCTCTTCAGAAACTTCATTACATTTCATTCCATTCCATTACACCCTTATGATAAGGCATAGACCTATTTTTCGTTGCTGACGTACCGTACCTTCCATAAAGTGTCTAGATTTTTTTTATGAAATGGTTACTGTTTAATACATGAAATCAATATTTGTCTCCTTGCGACCATCCCACATAAAAAGTATCTATTATGGTAACCTCCTTAGGTAGGCTTATTGTCAACCACACAAGCTGACTACACTAAGATCCACTGTGCATATAGACAACTCCACACGCTTGTAGGCCATCTCCCCCGTGCGTCTCGACGCGTCGCTAACCTGTGTTCAGGAGCTATTATGTAAATACCTAGTACAGGGATACAGAACTGGCGAGAGAGGGGTGGAAAGCATGGGGAAAGCGTTGGTTTCCCGTCCACAGTCCACCGGCGTTGAATGACGTATCTGTGGCTCGTACGCAGTCACATAAGACAGACACGGAATACAAATCCCCTTCCCTACCAAGTCAATGACGCGGGGGTGGAAGGAAGGGGTGAGTGACGTATTCCGATGAGTGACGTAACAGCACAATTGTCGCCCAGTTCTGCAAGCTTAGCCTAGTATATATTAAGGAAAAAGGAAAATTCCGAGAAAAACCCGAAATGCGCTATTGTCCATAGAAGTGTTACTATGGATTTTTCATATGAAAATCCCCAGACTGGACTTGTCTCAGTGACAGTCAGAAAGTATGATCACTCAGCCACTGCATGAGTGTCTTTCATACCTCACAATTGTTTAATTTAATTTGTTTTCTTATTCATTTTCACCATTATTTTATACTGTGTTCCTGGACGAAACATATCCAAAATAACAAAAATAACTCGGAAATTATTTCTTATAATTACACATTTTCGGTTTGCGACATAGCAAAGGGAATCTCTAAAATGTTTATCTATACACAGCTCAAGAGCATGCGCAAGCTGAGGAGAATGTTGCGTGTTTGGTCTAGCCGAGTTAACAATTAATATTGGAGGAGAAAAATTCGCTCCGGCGCCGGGGATCGAACCCGGGTCTTTGGTTCTACGTATCAAGTGCTCTCATCATTGAGCTACGTCGAAGCCCAATCCACAGCACTGGATCGAACTCCCCTCCTCCAATGTTTTTCCCTTTGTGGCCTGACTCCAAGTTGGACACGTATGTTGACATTTTAAGTCAACTGCCATTATACAAGGAGCGCACTCAGTGGAGTGACTTGATGGCCGGGATTCCACAGTAATACGCACAGTAATCTATACAGAAATATGCACAAAATATTATTATTATTATTATTTTATTGGTCCTACAGAATGTATCTGTTATATTCTGTATATTCTATTTTCTATATTCTTATATATTCTGTAGAACCAATAAAATAATAATCTTTAGTAAATAGCCGAATTAAAGTTTGTTACGGCTGTTCAGCGTAGTTTTAGAACGCAATATGGACTTGAAGCACCAAAATGAAAAACAATCCGGTTTTGAAATAACAAACTAAGGGCCACAGAAGTCTATTTTTTTATTTTGAATACCTTTTGATAACTCTTATCGAAACAGTCTATATTCTTTCATTGATTCATACATGTTTACACATATTTTTCGTTAATATCAAACTAGACATAGCAATAGTTCAAAATGGTTTAAGCTCATGTCAATTAATGACAATGTAAATTTAATACTAAATTAAAATTATTAAACAGTATAAACAAACTAAAAGTCGAAAGAAACAGATTATACTAGAATCTAGCGATGGACTGTGATGCATGGTAGGCCCATTGACAGCAAACAAAATTATTTAAACTTAAACAACTTAAGTTATTAGAGCCTAACACTGAAGATGTTAATGAGATTTATATAATCTTTACGTATTATTTATAACCGCTTGCAACTATTGCTTACGAAATCTAACTACGATGCCGTTTTAAAGAGTCATTTTGAAAAGCGGATGCTCTTGAACTTCCTACAACCTGGAATTAATGCAATCTGTTCTTCCAGTTCTGTAACCTGATATTAATTTCGTGAAAATATCATGTTTCCAGTTCACGGTTTCCTTGCGTACTGACTACAGCAGGGGTCCTCAACCTTATGAATTCTGCGGGTCAATATAAAAAAAAATGTTTCTTTGGAGAGCCGCAGACGTCCTCCAATAATAAATACAGTTTACATAAATGTCTTACTAATTAGTGATTACTGTAATTTATAGTATTTAATAATACAGGTCTGTTCAAATATTATTTTAAATTTTAAGTTTCAAACTTTACTATCGGGCCGCAGCGAACATAGTGATGGACCGCATGAGGCCCGCGGGCCGCGGATTCTATACCGCTGGTCTACAACGAGATTAAATTTAACCGATAGACAGCATAGTTAAATAAAATATGTTTTATTGGCTGTCATATACAAATTAACCAGTTATTCGCTTCCGTTGAGCTATTGAACCGGCAAATTTAATTAAAATTTGAAAATGTGAAGAACGATGTTGGTTTGACGTGAAACGCGAAACAGAACGAAAAGAAAAGCAGCATTACCAAATAATTGTGTCGCTTGCTCCGTCTAATTACAACTTAACAGATGGCAATGTTCTGTCCAATTTGCTATTTCAACCAAGTGAATCAGTTCCGTCTACTTGGCATTTCCACCAAGGTGCAGTTGTGTCGTATTCTTGGCTCTTTTATCCAAGAGAAACGCCTGCTATTAATGCACAAGAAGAATCTTTCCACCTAATTTACGACTGTATCCAGCTAAGAGTGCCTACCGTACTCGTATAACCACAGCGGTTAAAGCTCGCAGCTTTGACACTGCGGGAAGGCTATGATCGTGAATAATTTAACTTCCGCTTAAAGGCGCTATTAGTGTGATATCCTGTGTCATGTCGGGCGGAGGCCAGGCGTAACACTGACCTCACATCACAGGAGTCCCGCCGTTTTTATGTGTAATGTACGGTTTAGAAAGCTTCTTTTAGAGAAGGCTAGAGCGTATAAGGGCAGGGGCCACTGATTTACCTATAGATGAACGAAGCCAACTGGACAGACAGACAGACAGGCAGATAGATAGATAGATAGATAGATAGATAGATAGATAGATAGATAGATAGATAGATAGATAGATAGATAGATAGATAGATAGATAGATAGATAGATAGATAGATAGATAGATAGATAGATAGATAGATAGATAGCAGGGGCGAAGCTGAAGGGTAATCTGTGAGCCTTATATTACCCGTTGGATTTTGAAGAAATAAGCGCATTTATATTTTCCTGTTTTCATTGGTATAGGTAAATGAAATCTCTAGTTTTCGGTCTAGTTACGGAAGGATTGACGCCAGCTCCTCGGCGCGGAACCATCACGTAACTACTCCTGATTCTGCTTCAAACCAGGCTCACGGCAGCAGCTAGAGATAGCATATGCGCATGCGCCAAGCGGAGTGCTTGCATACGTCAGTAATGTTAGACAGTTCTGTGAAGAGCCTAGACTCAGTAGCACCAATCTCAGAGTCTGCTTCTGCTACAAACGTCCAGAAATTCAGCTACAAATACCAAAATGAAGCCACACACATTCAGAGAGTAATAAACAGAATCCACGACCTGTGCTATAGTTATGTTGGAAGGCGGGTGTGTTGGAAATGTCATTCATTAATTTAGGGCCAGTTCATTTTTGTTGCATAGGCGACTCCCAATAAGGACACTGTCAGGTGTCGGCGAATTCATGAATCCAAGAATTGATGGTTAAACAATGGGCGCTATTCACATAAAAGGAAAAGAAAACTGAAAATACCAAAGCTTTCCTTGCCATAAATAATGGTCGCTGTGTCCGGAATTCAGTCCTACTTTAAATTTTCTGTTATGTTTTCGTAATTTTTTTGCGGAAGCGAGAAACTTCTTATGGCTATTAGAGTGTGAGAAAATAAAATTTGATAGAAGAACGTGTTTACACATAAAATTGAGTATTCACAAATAGTCATTCGATCGAATCTCATTGGGCTACATTTTGCCATTAGACTACGTAGCTAAAAGATGCGTTTACTGAATTCGGCCATGGTTGGCAACGCTGCAGTCTGTCAGTGTGTGAGAAATAATAGGGCAGTACTCATTTTTCGTCGGTCTATTTCCGTAAAGTGCAGATGTGTTCATTATTATCATGTATCATCCATTATCCACTTACGTTTTTATTCAAATAGTCACCTGTGGGTTCGGTATTTCGGTACTACGAATACACTTATAGTATAGAATTCGAATTATATTAACTACTAGAACGAATGTGAAATTGAAAATATATTTAACTGTTGGTAAAGAATACTACGTGGAAACGAACTTTTTCTAATGACACATTTCGACGCAGGAGCATGACTATTGGTTAGCAGCAGCGTCTTTAAATAACGACGCGGTGAAGTGAAGTGAGAGCGGTATTCCAGTGCATGTTTGTGAGTTTAAAAACATGGATCACAAACGTTTATTCTGACCAAACAAAGCATTTGCCTGCATATTTGTTGCTGAAATATTTTTTTAACAATGGCCTAGAAAAAATCTCTCAAGAAACAGTGTTGCTCATAAGATTGCTTCTCACCTTCCCTGTATCTACTGCGTCGAGTGAACGAAGTATGAGTGCACTGAAGAGAGTTAAGACATTTTTAAGGAACTCCATGTCAGATTCTAGACTGAGCAATTTGAGTACTCTGGCTATTGAGAAGTGTTTGTTAAACAGTCTCTTCAGGCATGACATCTTCAAAGAACACATCATCGACACCCCGACTGGAGTTTATCTACAATATATATATATATATATATATATATATATATATATATATGTATAAGGAATGAACTTTAGAATACCCAGTTGCATGAATGTAGCTTCGTCACTGATAGATAGATAGATAGATAGATAGATAGATAGATAGATAGATAGATAGATAGATAGATAGATAGATAGATAGATAGATAGATAGATAGATAGATAGATAGATAGATAGATAGATAGATAGATAGATAGATAGATAGATAGATAGATAGATAGATAGATAGATAGATAGATAGATAGATAGATAGATAGATAGATAGATAGATAGATAGATAGATAGATAGATAGATAGATAGATAGATAGATAGATAGATAGATAGATAGATAGATAGATAGATAGATAGATAGATAGATAGATAGATAGATAGATAGATAGATAGATAGATAGATAGATAGATAGATAGATAGATAGATAGATAGATAGATAGATAGATAGATAGATAGATAGATAGATAGATAGATAGATAGATAGATAGATAGATAGATAGATAGATAGATAGATAGATAGATAGATAGATAGATAGATAGATAGATAGATAGATAGATAGATAGATAGATAGATAGATAGATAGATAGATAGATAGATAGATAGATAGATAGATAGATAGATAGATAGATAGATAGATAGATAGATAGATAGATAGATAGATAGATAGATAGATAGATAGATAGATAGATAGATAGATAGATAGATAGATAGATAGATAGATAGATAGATAGATAGATAGATAGATAGATAGATAGATAGATAGATAGATAGATAGATAGATAGATAGATAGATAGATAGATAGATAGATAGATAGATAGATAGATAGATAGATAGATAGATAGATAGATAGATAGATAGATAGATAGATAGATAGATAGATAGATAGATAGATAGATAGATAGATAGATAGATAGATAGATAGATAGATAGATAGATAGATAGATAGATAGATAGATAGATAGATAGATAGATAGATAGATAGATAGATAGATAGATAGATAGATAGATAGATAGATAGATAGATAGATAGATAGATAGATAGATAGATAGATAGATAGATAGATAGATAGATAGATAGATAGATAGATAGATAGATAGATAGATAGATAGATTCAGCAATATTATACATACAGATGCACTACACCAGGCATGTCAATTGATGCCCACAGGAGCAAGCGCGCGCTTTAGAGCCCAGGAGAACCTGAGCGCTTTACAGCGGAAAGAAAAGAGACAGATATGCCGCTTGGTCGAGCTATATTAAGGGATGGCCAGCACTGATTCAATAGATAAAGGGAAGAGAACTTATTAAAACTGTATCCATGTTAATTTTTAGATTTGCCTGAGAAGTATAAGTGCATTATAAGTTTTAATTTTAATGCTCATTTTTCACAAGTTTGATTTTTTTATTCAAAAGAAATATTTTCTCAACTTTTCGTATAGAAAAGTGAATTTTCAGGTATAGGCTTATTTATTTAGTAGCCTTACAGAATGTTTTCGTAAATCTAATATACCGTATATACGTATTACTGAAGATAGTGTATTGAAAATTTTGAAAATATTCGCATGGAAATTGCTTGTAAGGAAATGAATTAACAAAGCAACTACTGTTACATCATAAGCAAAAGATACGTGCCCATGTGTTGTAAAAATGTCAGCTCTATAGCTTCAGCAGATTTCGAGAAAATAATTTAATATTCTGATGATAGGAAGTTGCTCACAAATATCACCTTAAAAGCATACTGCGATAAGAGTTTTGTTATGTAATATTAGTTACACTTAAAACAGACACAGTACCCAGGTAACTTTGCTTTGTACTGTAATATTGTTTTGATTAGTTTATTGATTACTTTTGTAAGGCTAAAGATACCATCAATATAAATTCCAACTTATCATGTCATACTCAAATCTCTTTCTTTGGAATATCACTTTCTTTATGAATGATGTGTTTCATCCACTTAATACAGTATAATATTATACTACTATGGAAATTAAGTGAATATTCCTTCTTAACTCTCTATTATGTTATTAAGATTTAAAACACAAGTGCAATATTAAGAAATCAGTGTTCGTACTTTTTTTACAGACAATACAGATAATATTAAACAGAAAGAAGCCATATAAAAATAACGACATAAAATTTCACGTTCCGTTCGAAGTTTGTGCACCATTGTTTTCTTAATCCAACAGGTTGCTTATTCATATACACAACGCTTCCTCTTTCCATACTTAGCGCTTGCTGCCCGCGCACGACGTCAAGGTCAGAAAAATGCGCTTGCTTTGACATCACTGCACTACACTATCAGAATTTACCCTTAAATCCAGTGGACGGGTCTTTTGACCGTACGTGCTTCACAAAACAAGTCCTACTTCGTAGGTTTCGCCCTCTCACCTATGATTAAATCCAACCGCTCTCCATAAAACATACCGAACCATTAATCTGATGAAATACCACTATCTCATTTCGTTTCATTTATTTCTATTTCAAATTTTCATTCACCCAGGTGTAAGTTAGTTAAAGTTCAAATATAAATAAAGATAATGTTATAACAGATTGTCTCTGGATATTCCGGTCTTTCCTGATATGCCATAGTTTTCTACTACATTTAATTATATCATCACAACAGATCATGGGAAACTAAGATAATACTGTCATAGAGTTAAGATCATAGACTATCCGACATGTCCTTGTAAATTACTGTAAGTTCAAAAACTGAAGATTACTTGCTCTGGGAATGCGAACTATTAAATAAACAAAGACCAACTCTCAGAAATATGTAGTTAATGCCGGAGGTCGCTGGCCGATTAACATTTCTGATTTAGTAAATAAATACCAGTACCATTCCAAAAGTTCAAAAAAATATATAAATTTTGACTCTTCGGAAATAGCAAATTCAAGCAAAATAGAATAATACCTTGTCAAATAATGTTATACTGGGTGTTCATTTCAAAGTGTGTCATGACGTCACTGTTGTGAGTCAGCGATTTGAAGCGAGTTTCAGCTTTTATGTCAGAGAAGTTGCCTATTAATCAAGGCGTTCAATCTGAACTTCAGAACGTGTACGGTATAACTTGAACGTCGTAGCAACAGATGGCGGTCTGTACTGTCTGTATACTACCATAACTTCTTTCGAACTGTGTTTTGCCGGGCAGGGTATTTGTTATCATCGTTGCGTACGGCAACATTCCACAACACAAATCAAATGCTCCGTGTCCATGTTAACCGTCCAAGTTAATGTCAACAAATACGTTAGTAATCGTCTTAACCCTCTCCCCATATCCCGACAGTAAGAAAAAACCCACCTCAGTACATGTTTCGAAACAGTTCACATTCCTGCCACTACCGGCGTTACCATACGTAATCGGTAAGTACTCTTCAGAATGAACGCCGTACTTGCTAGGAAACGTCTCTGACACATAGGTAATACACCTCTTCGGAAGTGTAGGAAGATTGAATTCTCTAGGCTCATCGACTAGCCACATGACGGCATACAGCGAGCCATGACACACTTTGAATTGAACACCCAGTATAGCCTGCATTGTATTGAAAAGAGTTAACAATGTAATGTGATGATGTGAAATCTATCAGCATGTAGACAGTATTGCACTTGTGTAATGAAACATGCTTGTAAGGAAATATAAAATACATAGAATACAGGCATACATTCATACACGCACACATTTACATTAAATTACATTAATACATTAACAAATACATAAATTACATATTATTTAAAATGCAGAAGTTACTACTATATTAAGATACGGGATGGTAGGTTATAGTGGAGCAATGGTGGAAATAAAAAATATCGAACCCAGTTTCTATGACAAGTCGTCAAGTGACCAATCTACGTCTGGGCTCTTGTGTCAAAGAATACACGGACGTGAGTCTCGTCGGTTGGCAGAAACATCTAGGCAACTATTAATTCATTGAATATAAACTCTGTCAATCCGATGACGAAATCACGTCAGAAAGTACTTGTAAAGTTTTCTTTACTTTCTTCTGTCAAGAGATGAGTGGCAGGAGCCGACCTTAACAACCAAGTCGTACATGGATGTGTACAGGTACAAGGTGTTTCTTCATAGATACAAGAAACGAAGTGCAGCATGATATAATCAAGTGAGCAATCGGATTAAGGCATTGCAAAATAAACTACAGTAAGGTCCGAAAGTCTTGTCACTCCCCTTTATTTGTATGTTGATGTGCATCCACTTTGAACATGTCATAGCAGATGTGTGACAATGGTTGATACTTTACGTTCCAGCTTGTTTAGTGACACAGAACATCAGTATGGGACCATCATTGAGTCGACCTGGTTAGCGAGTTGGTATAGCGCTGGCCTTATATGCCCAAGGTTGCGGGTTCGATCCCGAGCCAGGTCGAAGGCATTTAAGTGTGCTTAAATGCGACAGGCTCATGTCAGTAGATTTATTGGCATGTAAAAGAACTCCTGCGGGACAAAATTCCGGCACATCCGGCGATGCTGATATAACCTCTGCAGTTGCGAGCGTCGTTAAATAAAACATAACATTTAACCATCATTGTCGCGGCAGAAAATGCTGCGGCGCCATGTCCTGTGTGAAATTTTCCGCAGCAAAGACGGTGTGATTTCCCTAAATGTCTCCCTAACAGCTTGCTTCAAATCTTCAGTTGTCTGGTATCGGTGTTTCGAGACATGCTGCTTAATTATTATTCCACAAAGGGAAATCACACATAACATTAACATTATCTCTAGCATTACCACTTTGAATCAGCTTTATGTTACTCGGTTGAATTAATAATACTCAACATATATTTGGACACCTTGTACCACAAGGAACTCCCCCGATTTTAATACATTTATAGTATGTATTGAAACAATTAGAAATATAATTCGACCCGGAACACTGGCAGTACTAATACGATTAGCTGGTAACATAATTTCCTGTGGAAAATTTCACGCAGGACACGGCGCCACACCATTTTGTGCCGCGACAACGGTGCCCATACTGATGTTCTGGATCACTAGACAAGCTGGAACGTAAAGTATCAACCATTGTCACACATCTGCTATGACATGTTCAAAATGGATGCACATGAACATACAAACAAGTGAGGGGGTGACAAAACTTTCGGGCCTTACTGTACAAGGAACTAATCAAGGGGACGAAAAGTACACGAATAAGATTTTGTTTGAATTAACGCTTATGGATAAAATTCACAAAATCGAACAAAATGAGATACGTTTCACAGATATTTTAAATTGTACATTTATTTAGTTTATTTTTTCTGTACATTACTGTTAATGTGTAGATAGTGTTACGTAACTGGCCACGATTGTTTAAAAGAGAATTTTGTTTTATTCTACATTTTATATAATAATGTCCACAAAAATGTCTCAGAACTGACAAAAACCAATTTTCAATTTATCCCTTAAATCTCATGTTGATTACTGGGTTTAAGAATATGTTGAATATGAATATGCCCACCCTCATATCTGACTGTTAACATAAATCTACACGACACATTTTGCATATTTTACAAAATTTAACTACCTCAGAATTGACTGGTAATAAAGGTACTCACCGGAAAACAATAATTACATATATGTTTTTCTTTCTCCAATATAAAAGTTACAAAGCACCCTTACACTGCATACTCCTACATTGTGGCCCATACCAAACAACTGAAGCGCATTTTTGGATTCTCTTTGTTATCCAGTGGATGCTTATATCGCTGTGTCACAGAAATGACATTAACTATTAGAGACTGATTCAAATAATATTTACAGCATTAAAGAAACAATTCAATGGCTATCTTTTGTAATAAACTAATAAATGACAGGTATATGCTAACATTTAATCCTGTCAAATATTTTGTTTCGCTCTTTTAATTGCTAAGTGACAATAAAAATGCTTTTGAAGATTTAGTCAAGGACACATCACAGAACTGACATTTTCACACTCAGAGTTGCTGCTCCGGCATAATATGGTTTAATTACAATTGTCCAAATAATAATCAAATTACAACATGATGGTTTTCTTTGTTTTATTAGGTAAAATTCCATAATTTCCAGTCAGTTGCACAATAAATTTCAAGGACATGTTTTGGCCAATCTCTAGTCTTACTCTCTCTTAGACATTAGCGAGTAACTAAAATTATATGTTTGCTGGATATACTGCTACCACATGTCACAAGAATCAGGTATGTGTATTAATTTAAATCAAGTTGAAAGTAAAATCTCTACATTGTAGAATACAAGGGGAAGAACAAGATATTAACAAAAGTAACTGAAAGTGCACGTGTCGAGCGATCCACACCCTTGTCAACTTACGAGCAAACATTCTCATGGGTGCAGATAAAAAAGTTATTTTTTTTCTTCCACCATGTTAATAATGTCAAAACAAGTGCTTATACAAATTTTGGCCACTCGGCTGCAATTACGAGGCCGTCCAGAAAGTGATATTCCCTGGGGCTGTTTACAAAACAAAGCACAATTTCAAGGAAAGATTTATTGAAACAGATAACAGCAATTGTTGCGCTATTTTACAACATATTCCTCACTGGAAATGAGACATTTGTTATACCATGGGATCAATATTTATATCCTTGTGTCGTGTTGTGCACAACTCTGTTGATCCCACGGTATGACAAATGACTCAATTCCAGCGGGGAATATGTCGAAAAATAGCGCAACAATTCTGTAGTGCTCGGGAAAAGTGACACAAGTCAGTTTCCACAAACCATTTTTGATAATTTATTGACAACTTACGGAACATATGTTCGCTTGGAAAAAAAATACATAGGTATTACAATAATTCATACAGAAAAATATCAAATCGACATAAACCAGTGAAAGTTGTCAATAAATTATCAAAAAAGGTTTGTGAAAACTGACTTATGTCACTTTTCCCAAGCACTGCAGAACTGCTGTATCTGTCCCGATAAACCTTTTCATGAAATTGTGCTTTTTCGCATAAACGGCCCCAGGAAAAATCACTTTCTGGACAGCTTCGTAATTGCGGTCGAGTGGCCAAAATTTGTATAAGAACTTATTCTGACATTATTAACATGATGGAAGAAAAAAATAACTTTTTATCTGCCCCCATCAGAATGTTTGCTTATTAGTCCACTTTCGTGATTTCTGACCCGACACTAGGACAAATGACACGTCAGGTTTCCACCTAAGACACCACAGGACAACTCATTGACGACGGAAAAACATCCGATCTCTAGGTAGAGTTCGAACTCATGCCTTATTAAATTAGCTTCCTACTAGCTTTTAATATAATGCGAAGTAATTAAACATTAAATGCTGAAATAAAATTCAGACTGTAACATAAATCTTTAATTATGCTTTCTTATTTCACTCTGACTGGCATCCTTAATAAAGTTAAACAGGAGAATTTCGTATGAATGTAAGACAAATCAATTCTAATGTCACGCTCTTGAATAATCGTATATTTGTTTATTTAAAAAATAATTGTTCTTCATTTTATTTTTGGTATCCGGATCTTACAGCACTAAAATCATCCTTTATCTATTGTAGGCTACTATTACTCCAGCTAGGCACATTTTCAGCCAACACCAACTGACTATGCTAAGGTTCGCGATATATTCAGGTTATGAACAAGCAATCCCACTCGCATCCAAAACAGTCTCCTCTGCGCTCCGCCAGCCGGCGTTAAGAGAATGCCAAAAAATGGTAATGATATGGAGATATTGAGGAATGGCGTATAGAGTGTCCTAAAAGTCTCCATACATAGGGAATGTCAATTCAAAATAGAAATGTCACATAAGTGTTCAATGTAACTGTCTTCGAGAGTAATGATATGAAGATATTGAGGAATGGTGTATAGAGTGTCCCAAAAGTCTCCATACATAGGGAATGTCAATTCAAAATAGAAATGTCACATAAAGTGTTCAATATAACGGTCTTCGAGAGTCAGGCACAGATTACTGAATGTGTTCCAACCTGTCCCGATGCAAAAGCTGCAACATGTTCGTCGTCACATGACAGGCGTCGACGATAAGGGCTTGCTGATGAAGGGTGTTGGGGGGGCGGAAGCCAGGAATGTCCATTTGTAGCGATTTTATGATATATATAGCGCATTCTATAGGTGGCAACTGGGAGGTACAAGACTGTCCAGTAACAACAAATTTAAAAATGGAAATGTTCGTAAATAATAACATTAAACATTTGGTACACTAGTTAAAAACCAGGTATGTTCGGGTATTAAAACTTGTTTTTCTCGATAATGATGTTTCGTAACATTTCCTTTTTCTCCCGACATCTTTGACATGTAGAGAATCCCGGATTTCCTCGTGGTAGGTCTGCAACTTAAGGTGACCCCAGAGGTAAAAAAAAAAGTCAGTTGAGATGTGGAGAGCGGGCTGGCCACATTGAGCACACTATGTGACATTTTTATTTTGAGCTTACATTTCCTATATATGGAGACTTCTGGGACACCTTGTAGATACCTAACATAGGGAAACGGAAGCTTACGGAGAAAAATCGTAACTGCGACCTTGTCCGCCACAAGTATCACTATGAATTTTTAATGAAAAATCCATGTCCTGACAGGGCTCAAACTTGGATTGCCTGCGTGACAGGCTGAAGGTCTGACCAGTCAGTGACCGCAGGGATCTGTGAAAGGAATAATTTTACCTATGTAAAAAATATGATGATTAAATGTGGTTCGTGAGATGTGTGTCAACGCGTTTATGATTGACATATTATGCAACAGTGTATCTGACCAACGAGGGAAGGACTCATGTCTGTTGACGATGATTACAAATTAAGTAAAAGGAAAAGTAATGCCTCGTCTGAAAGGTGCAGCTACATAAAAGTCTGTAATGAGAGGCTTCTGGTAGCTGTGGCATACTTAAACTGATTGAAAGAGGTGCGTATGGGTCGTTTATAATTTAGGATGTCACGGTAATGGATTTCGAAGTTCCTGCTGCGAATTTTAGTATAAATTATGGAGTAAGAGTCTAGCGGCAAATTATTAACATAATAACCGAGTGTGCGATCAATTTTCCGCAACTTTCGTGTTCATGTCAGAGACTTCAGTTGGTCTTCAGAATATCATGAAAAATGCTAGTAAGAATTTTATAATTTATAAAGCGAAGGGATACTAACTGGTAGTTCTGGTAGATTAATAAATTATTATTGGTCTTAATGCTTTCAAAGGACTTCCGTGCTTTCTTTAGGTAGATAAAAAAGACGCAACACTTCCTCAAGCACCCTTTTTCTATCCCCGGTCGGATGGTCGTGATGGAATTTGTAGTGAACAAAAAGTATACGTTACAGAGGGTTTTTCTCGGAGCACACCTATTTCCTCTATCGCTTCACTAACATTCTCCACATTTTCTTCATTTCACCTATTATATTCAGTATTAAAAATATACTGGGGTGAAGTATTGAGGGTCGTACGGATTTCCGATGTTGATATAGAAACGACTTCGGGCTCCAGACCCTGGGGCTATCAGGGACTTTTCTGTGGGTGGAATCTGATTCTGTCATGGCTGAGGCAAGATGACCCATCTGTATGCATAGGATTCATCAACTCCACCCAGAGCAATTGTTGTACTTGGACGATCATCGGATATATTATATGGCGCACTTACTTACTTACTGGCTTTTAAGAAACCCGGAGGTTCATTGCCGCCCTCACATAAGCCCGCCATCGGTCCCTATCCTGAGCGAGATTAATCCAGTCTCTACCATCATATCCCACATCCCTCAAATCCATTTTAATATTATCTTCCCATCTACGTCTCGGCCTCCCCAAAGGTCTTTTTCCCTCCGGCCTTCCAACTAATACTCTATATGCATTTCTGGATTCGCCCATACGTGCTACATGCCCTGCCCATCTCAAACGTCTGGATCTAATGTTCCTAATTATGTCAGGTGAAGAATAAAATGCGTGCAGCTCTGCATTGTGTAACTTTCTCCATTCTCCTGTAACTTCATCCCTCTTAGCCCCAAATATTTTCCTAAGAACTTTCTTCTGAAACATCCTTAATCTCTGTTCCTCTCTCAAAGTTAGAGTCCAAGTTTCACAGCCATACAGAACAACTGGTAATATAACTGTTTTATAAATTCCAACTTTCAGATTTTTTGACAGCAGACTGGATGATAAAAGCTTCTCAACCGAATAATAACACGCATTTCCCATATTTATTCTGTGTTTAATTTCCTCCTCAGTGTCATTTATATTTGTTACTGTTGCTCCAAGATGTTTGAATTTTTACATCACTTCGAAGGATAAATCTCCAATTTTTATATTTCCATTTCGTACAATATTCTCGTCACGAGACATAATCATATACTTTGTCTTCCAACCCTATCGTTTTACTTGCTTCAAGTAGAATTTCCGCGTTTTCCCTAATCGTTTGTGTATTTTCTCCTAACATATTCACGTCATCCGCATAGACAAGAAGCTGTTGTAACCCGTTTAATTCCAAACCCTCTCTGTTATCCTGAACTTTCCTAATGGAAACGGCCAAATTAAGCCTAAGTGTAAGGATCCGTTCCAGGTCCGGCCCCGAAAAGAAAAGCCAAGTCTCAGAGTCTTAGTATGTGTCCATTTTTACCACGTTACTTTCTTTCATTTTTTTTAGTTGGTTATTTAACGACGCTGTATCAACTACTAGGTTATTTAGCGTCGATGAGATTGGTGATAGCGAGATGATATTTGGCGAGATGAGGCCGAGGATTCGCCATAGATTACCTTGTATTCACACTACGGTTGGGGAAAACCTCGGAAAAACCCAGCCAGGTAATCAGCCCAAGCGGGGATCGAACCCGCGCCCGTAAGCAACTTCAGATCAGCAGGGAAGCGCCTTAACCGACTGAGTACTTTTTTTTCATACCGGACTCATTAGCAGAGAAATATAATTCATTATCACTATCATCATAATCATCATAATACTAATACCCTTCAATGTTGTCATAATCATCATCGTTCACCCATTAGACTTTAGCAGTCCTATTTTGGCACAATCGTAGTCTATAGACCTATGTTTTCTTTTCGCTTGTAAAATTGAAGACTTACTTACACATGGCTTTTAAGGAACCCGCAGGTTCATTGCCGCCCTCACATAATCCCGCCATCGGTCCCTATCCTGTGTAAGATTAATCCAGTCTCCGTCATCTTATCCCACCTCCCTCAAATCCATTTTAATATTATCCTTCCATCTACTTCTCAGCCTCCCCAAAGGTTTTTTTCCCTCCGGTCTCCCAACTGACACTCTATATGCATTTCTGGATTCGCCCATATGTGCTACATGCACCTGCCCATCTCAAACGTCTGGATTTAATGTTTCTAATTATGTCAGGTGAAGAATACAACGCGTGTAAAATATTTAAGTTTTAATTCACTTTTATTTTGGCCGTTCTCAAAATCAAGTACCCAATTTCTTTTTAATTTTCTATTCCGTTAGTGAATTATTTAAATTCTTCAGTAATATTTCCTCATTTTCTTTTTGTCTGGAAGTTTATACTGTGCCGTTCCCTTATTTTAAAATGTTATTCATTTCACCCGTTTTCAGAGTGATTCTGCCTCTTATGTTTGGGTGCCAAAACGTTACTTCCATATAGCAGATGGTCATTAATTTATAATTCTCTCACTCCAAATCCATCATTATCCAATTTTCCCTATTTTCTGCCTTCCTCTTAGTCTCTACATATCGTCGGCTTGGAGTGTAAACCTGCTACTAACAAAGAGGAAATTTTACACGGGAACCAAAAAACTGAGTATAAATTAACCGTATAACATTTCCTTCTTTTAGTTAGAAGGTTTACACTGTAAGCCGACGATATGTATCTTAATGTTGTCTATCATCTGATATCTTCTTTTGTCCCGAAATTTTCCTCTGTTCACCATTCCTTCCAGTGCATCCTTCAGCTGACAGTTTCTTCTCAGCCAATCTCCCAATCCAATGTTTTTCAAACTGTGAGGCGCGCCTCCCTGGGGAGGCGACAGAGTTTACCAAGAGAGACGCGAGAATTTACTCGATTTTTGTACCGAAATTGTAAAATATATATTACATTCGAAATAAAACAAAACTACTCAGTAATAACATTTTTCTTTTTATTGGTCCTTGATAACAATCAGATGCATGGGAAGTGCAGTCTGGCAACAGCGTCCATGACTCAGCGTGATTGTAACTAGAGAAGGCGAGCAGCATTAATGACTAGTGTCACCAAGTGTAGTGAGGTTTAGAAGCTTGTTCCACTACGTCTGTTTTCCATTTGAGTTACCTATCAAGCTGAAACAAATTTATATTCCGTCGGACGCATTCGTGTCGGCTGAATTAAACTACCATAGATTTCCAAAGATTATAATATACTACATAATTGAAGAGGAAGGGTTGACAACCGAAACTCTAACCAAATAACAAGATAGACGACTTGTGTCCATTTGAGACTTAATAGTTCGTGAGTGTGCTATTCCAGTGGAAAAGTTTTTAAATACCGGCACATGTAAGAAACGTGAACTGGACAAGGTTGAACCTAGTGTTTTCGAGAAATCAAAACTGAAGTACAGGAAATATGACGAGAGGTATTAGGACTTCGGTTTCATCTGTAGCTGTTACTGTCAGTAATGAAGAAATACCTCAATATGCTATTTGTCTTAAAGTTTTGGCAGCAGAGAGTATGCTACCTAATAGGCCTAACCTGAGGCGACATTTTGAGACTGTACACAGAAATTTACAAGATAAGGATCGACAGTACTTCTCCCGTAAAGCAACGGAAAAAAAAGGACATAAAAGTGCATTTTCTCAACAAGGGTCTGTGCTCAAAAAATCACTATTAGCTTCGTACAAAGTAGCACACGTTGCAAGAAACCTCACATCATAGCCAAAGAACTGATTCTGCATTCAGAAATTGATATGGTTGCCTTTCGCAAATTCTTATCTTTATGAAACTGGATTTTCACCCTTGGCAATGATCAAGTCCAAATATAGATCAAGAATAAATCTCCAGAATGAGATGCGCATTGCCATTTCAAAATTTGAACCCAGATTCGATAAACTGTGTGAAACCAAGGAAGCTCATACACCCCACTGATATGGTTGAACATTATGCCAGTAGTCAGGGCATGTTTTGTAATACCGCAGCCAATAATATTTCTTTGGACAAAGAATGACCTATTCGATGAAGGGTGTGATGAACCCGAACTTTCTTCTAGGCCAGATGTGGAAGAAGAAAGAAATTATGGAAACAACGAAATTCTCGTTTTACCAGTCGCTGATCGGAATTCGAAGAAACGGAAGAGAATAGTTTTTCCCTCGATAGCGATAACAAGCACATCTGTAAAAAAAAAACAGCTTGAACAAAGGGAAAGAGAAAAAGGAGGAAATATCAAAGGAAAAGAGAAAGCTCAAAGCTCAAAGAAGAAAGTTATGAAAGGAAAAAAAAAGTCTCAACTTTAATCCCATAAAGCAAAAACCAACAATTAGACTGCTCTAATTACGGAGTGTGTGATTATTATTAAGATTGTTCGTCAACTTAACCCACATGCGGGATAAGATGAAGATTTTGCACTCTTGACTAAAAAATAAATTAATATTATACACTTTAACTTTGTGTACTTTTTAAAATTATTCTATGACAAAACATATTTGTAAACAAATTGGCACATTAAATTGTTTTTCTAATGTGTCACGAAAGTCGCTCAGAGATAGTGGTCTTGAGTATACAACAAGAAAGACTAAGTCGCCAAGTTAGTGCCAAAGGTTCCCAAAATAATGTAAGTTCCTGCCTACTATTTTTGCAGTATTTTATTAGTTATACTTTAATTTACACTTTACCTATTGTAGTTGGTCTGCGTTGTGTTTTGCCAGTATAGTTATCTTAAAATCTTATCAAAGTATTTCGTTTCAGGAACAGAATTGTGGAATTTCTTGTAAAGAGATGTGCTCACAGCTTGCTCTTGATGTC
This sequence comes from Periplaneta americana, assembly GCF_040183065.1. Lineage (NCBI taxonomy): Eukaryota > Metazoa > Arthropoda > Insecta > Blattodea > Blattidae > Periplaneta > Periplaneta americana. Next base: position 87,000,227 of record NC_091124.1, on the reverse strand, counting down.
AGAAAGGTGCTGTTAAATGTATTACTCTCTTACAGGCAGCATTTAAAAACTGTGATTGTTATTGTTTTCATTATTAATAAAATTTATACTTAGATAAACCATCTGTTGAGACGGATACTGAATATTCGGGACAGGGGTTAAAATTCCATTCCTCAACAATTTCTTAAGTGTAATATTTAATTTTCTTTATTCATTTGTTATTGTTAAAACTTTCATTAATTTAATGGTGTCCCTATATCTCAATAATGCAGTCATTCTCTAATAATAGTGTTATTATTTTATCAATATTGTTTGTTTATTCATAATATGATATAGAGTGTAACTTCAATAAATTACATGGTGTTGACATTAAGATATGTGGATCATATGCACAGACTAAGAGGAAGGCAGGAAATAGGAAAGATTGGAGAATGCTGGGTTTGCAGTCCATGGGCAGAACACTTATATATGTAATTCATATTAATATATAGCATTTAAAAATAAATGTAATAATCATTTTGTTCATAATTTAACTTTTTTATTGATTTTGTATATTTCATGATATTCTGATTGTATAAAATTGTTTATGCTCGACCATGCCGAAATGTACTAATTATACACCTGGTAGCAGTCCTTTAATGCATATCTTTAAAGTACAGGTCTTCAGCCAATGATATCTCAGCTTACATGTGTTCAGCCAATGACAAGTCAGCTTTGTATCGTTATAAAACCGCAAGTATCGATTATTCTCGGATATGCAATCGAAAGAGAATTAGCGAAAAGTCACGGAGGCTGGAAATCCAATACTGTCGCAGAAGGTTATGTTCTGTTAGTATAATAATTAGCGTTAATTGTAAATAATATTCAAATAAATTCAATTTGTCATCTCGTTTTTCAATGTCGAATTCAATAATCAAGGTTATAATATTATAATATTATCAAGTTTAACGGGACTACGTCAAGGTCAATGACATTATTGTTCCTCGGAAAAAATCAATACTTTCGCGTCTGCGCACATCTCACAATTCACGACCTAGAACAAGGTCACTTCCGATCTTGTCAGATACAAATAAAATGTGTACATCTGAATACCGGTAATTTCAAGTTAGAAATATAGTCGAGCATAAAAAAGTCGTATGAAACTCGCCTAGAATGGTAATTAAGAAGCTCGTATGAAAATTATGAAACTCGCTTGCGCTCGTTTCATAAATATCCATACTCGATTCTTAATTACCATCATTATAGGCTCGTTGCATAATGTACTATTATTGTCTGTATTCCTCAGTAGCATTTCTGTGGAGTTAAAATTGTTGCAAACTTCTATGATGTGTAATACGACTTTCAATAACATACAATCGTATACTTCGCTTAATGCACAAAATATATTGATGGAATAACGGTCTATGTTGCCCGTCCGATAGTAAATTTATGAGCGGAATTATGATGTAACATTTTTGTTCCTCCTGCACAGTTGTAGATTATAACCAAAGCTCGGAACTTGGGGACTTGTGTCTTTGAACGTGGCTAAGCGACCGGACTTCAATGTCAACAAACTCCCGCTTCCAGCACAGAGGTACTGTCAGGTCTGCTATAAAAGTGGTTCCTGGCTGGAACAACATAATGATAATATTATGATAGGTTGAAACACGTAATTTTATAGCATATATATAAATAAACATGCAAGATACATCAAATTTACAGTTCTGCTCTGTACATTTTATTACAGTGTATGACTACATGCATTCGAAGATTTTCGAACCCATAAATTTTTCGTCTGTTAGTTAAACATGATTTGAAACGAAGGAAACTTATTTCCACGTCACATGAAGTGACGGGAGCAAACTTTAATTTTTTTATTTTATTTATTTTAACTAGCTACCTAGTGAGTACAAATTGCATTTATAAAATAAAAATGTTTCTAGCCACTACCGTAAGAGTCAGGCTCGTTACGGTGTGGTCGTAGTGAATAATATAACATAAAATTTACAAGGACAGTTTACTAAATACAGTAAGTAACTTAATTCAGACCAATAAATACAACACAAGAGCAAGAATAAAGAAGAAAGAGAAAACGAGAGAAAAATACACATTTAATATAAATTGACAATCCGACAGAAGCCAGTGATATTCAATAAAAACATGAATATAGTCGATAGAAATAAAATGTAAAAAAAAAGTACATTTGTTACTATTATATATCATGGATAATTTTACAAATTTCTTTTTTAAAAGTTTCAATTTTAAAAAATTTCAAATTTGGAAAATGGTTTGAAATTTTATTATAAAGTCTTGGGCCTAAATAAAATACTGAATATTTTCACTGTCACTGTTTCGTGTTCGATTTTCAGCAGATCTCGTATCTGAGAAAGATAAGTGTATCCTAAATTTTTCTCGCAAATAGTTTTCAATTAGTGTATCACTACTAGGGAAGGTCCCTCTACGACTTGATCCATGGCTATGGACAAATTTTCCATCAATTTAAAGGACTGCAATGTCTTTCAATGAATGCCCGTTTCCAGCTCTAGTTTATGTGTGGCACAACTTACAAAATATAAACTCTACATTAGAAGAAAATAATGTATCCCCTCAGAATTCCTCCACGAAATTCTGTACCTAAAATTTAAGAAATGTATTTTCAAACTTCCATAACACCCATTCGAATAACACGTATTTTCTCATTCCTCAGACAGACCATTTACCTGTAATTCTCTTAATGTCATTGGCTACGACATGACACAGTTTTTTCGTTCGTCTTCTTGCCATTCGATGTGACCACTTTCTTAGTACATACGACTGTCCCTGAGCACTTGCAGCTTGAGCTTTGTGTAAGCTGTACCTGTAACCTTACTCAAGCGCACGACACACAAGTCCCCAAGTTCCGAGCTTTGATTATAACATTGAGCGTTAAGGCTGGTTCATAATAAACCGGGAACGGAAACGACAACGAGGACGAGAACGAAAATAATGTTAATATAAGTATATTTAAATGTGAGCATTCACAATGAACTATTGTGAATGCCCACATTTAAATACATTTTAACATTATTTTCGTTCTCGTTCTCGTTGTCGTTTCCGTTCCAGGTTTATTGTGAACCAGCCTTTATTCGGCCCAACGCTTCAATTAAAATGTTAATAGTTGTTCCAAACATTTGTTGTTTATTGTAATTTTGTTTGTATTGGTTCCTGTGCTAGACAATTTTTTCCGGCAAATTCTATATTACAGATCTTTTTGATGAATTTCGTAATAAGAGTTCTAATTAAGAAGCTACATTCTCGTGGTACATGAGAAGCAGCATAGCTTGAAGAACTAAATCTTACGACAGACTGCAGCAGAGAACATAAAAGAGTAACTTGTGTCGTAACCGGTTTAGTTTGAATCTGGTGGCAACAGCATCTCGTCACTACTTACACAGCCGGGATGAGCATTTCGCTGACAGGCTATGTATCGCTGGAGCAAATAGGGTCATTGTCGCTCAGCTACTCACACATTCTACTGTTATTCCTTTCCCGCATATAACTGCTCTTTCCTTCTCTGAATTAAAAACCTTCTATCAGCTGGGTCTACTTGTTTATTTATTACAAATTATATACACGACTATAAAATCTTGGCCTTCGGTTACAAATAACTTGAAATCATCAATTTATATAATTATAGCATATGATATGCAACTAAGTAGGCCTAACTAAACATGAAAATACGATAAAATCAGCCCCCCTACTAATAAATAATATGAACAAAATCTTTTCAAGAATTTAGGAGAAATCGCTGCCTACGGTCAGATAAACAGGAAAACTGTAGGCCCAAAATCACTTTTTATGTATCTCGAAAAATGTATAGGATATACTGTATATATTTTTTTAAGTGTCACAAATCATTACGGTATATACGGCACTTTGCACGTATTTTTCTATAGTTCTGAAATCTGCTCTGATGTATCTCGTAAAGCAGTAGAAGAATAGGGCTAAGCTAATGTTGGATGTGCTTCAGTCACTTACGTTGAATGTTTAGACTTTAGAGTAACCATGCTCAACAAGTGAAATCCGTGGCAAAGTGTAACTTGCTGCCCTCAGTGTGCCCTGCGAGTGAAACCTGACGTAAGCGCTGGAACTACTGAACGGATTTCAATCTATCATAACTAAAAATTACGAAAAATCACTGCTCAGAATTTAAGGGTGCGAAGTCAGTAAGAAACATATAGGAAAATAAATAGTTATTTGAATTTCGACATTGCAGTCGCCCACAATGCAGGCTAGCCACCGTCAAGCGAGCAGGTTATCAAACTTATGTCGGGATTTGCAACGACAATCTAGAAATCGCCGATTCCTTGTATTCTCTGTAACAACGTGAAAATTTTTGAGGTTAGGAGTTTGTGTGTTTACCTTGTGTTACAATTGGTTTCTCACCGAAGGTCCACCATAACTGTGAATTGAAAGTTGAATGACAAATAAATATCAATATCAATATCAATTGGTTTCTCACTGACTTCAACATTTTCTAGTTACGTGAAAACCGTTCATTAGGTATGCAAACATATGTACGAAATTTCAGAGTTCTAAATCAAACTGTTTTCGAGCTAGAACTTTTTCCTCTTATTAATAGGCTTTTTTCATACGACGTTTTGAAAGCAAAAAAAAAAAAAAATCCTTTCGAATAGCTTGAGATACAACCAGGGTTATACAATATATAAAAAATTGCATTTTCTTTGTGATTTTTGTGAAATGCTAAAAAGTGAAAATTGGCAGAAAATACAAAAATAACTTTTGAAAAGGGTTATAGTAATTTTCTCAGACATGGTGCTTCCCGGATTAAACTAAGCCGCCCATTATTTGAATGCCTATAAAATCGACAGCGTAATGTTGGTTTTACTTCACTGTACGGACATCGCGGAGACGGAAAGATTATCAGTTACAATTATTGCACAATAGAAACATTTCAACATATTGGTTACTGGAGTGTTTGCTTGAAGCTAATTATAATCTGCGTTTTTTAGAATTGAGTCACAAGAGAAGTCGCTTGCCCGCTACGCTCACTTGAATAATAGTTGTTTGTTGTTTAGTCAACTGTCTGAAAACAGGTCTGAACCTCACAAGTGATACTAAGAAGGCATCACTTACGAGGCAACTAGGCCAGGAGATAACGGGGTAGGGTGACAAGTACATACTGAATATGAACAAATCCGGCCTGTACTTTAAGAGATACGCAGACAGACAGACAGACAGACAGACAGACAGACAGAATGATAAAAAAATACTTTTCGGTATCCAGAATGCTGAAAATTACATTCCCTTGAAAAGCTCGAAGTCGATATTGTGCAGCATGACTATTCCTTCTCCACACTTCATGTTACTGTAACTACAAAGCAAACAGTCGCATTAGAGTGATGCTATTAACAGTCATGGTCTACGTATACTGAACGAAGATGCTGACTCCGTGTCTTTTATATCTTGACAATTGAGGCTGTGCAATACGGCAAGACTTAGAGGAGTGGATAATTCTCCGTCTGTATTCAACTACCTACACAATTAAGGCTACACCCTCGCAGCTAGTCTCTTCTTCCCTTTCTCTCTACTTTCAAATCTTGTCAAATATTTTGATCACACTGGATTTAAATTGCGAATTTGTGCCGTAATAACACGCTGCAACCTTTCACTGTGTCGGCTGACCGGCCGACCCGCAGACCCACTCTTGTAATGACGATGATGCTGATGACCCTTACCATTTACACACACGCTGCGATGCACATGCGGATATGGGCGAGGACTTGTGAACTCCAATTCACAGACGTTATTTTACATTTCAATGAAGGGAAACTCAATTTTGCAATGAAATTCCAATCATATTTTAAACTTCATTATATTTCACTTGCATCAGTCCTGGTTTAATTGACTCATAGATAACATAATGGATATAGGATTGGCCGATTCATATGCACTAAACGACAAAATATGCATGGAGTATACAATAAAAAAAACAGGATAGATGCACTAAAACAACAAAATAGGCAGTATTAAAATAAAAATGTATAAACATGCTGTCCTCGAGGAGTTGTGATGCATTTAATGAGACTCAGCATGCACCTGGCAGAGGGCGTTATTGACATTGGTGGTAATAATAATGGCTAAGCTCCGTATTACAGCTACCTATAAACTGAAATGAAGTTGCCTGATTCGAAGTATGTGACGTCACAGTGCAGGTACAAGAACATTCGTATACAAAATAGTTATGCATTCTCTGCATTCTTCCTCTAGAAAGTCAAAACCGGGACCCAATTATAGTGAGTAGTCTTATCGATCACTGCTCTTACTAGTCGAATTATTTAAACAACTACATATTTGTAGCTGATTGAAGGTTTATTGCAGAGATAAAATGCCTTAGGTAAGACGCTCAAGAGTGTAATATTGCAGGGCATAGTTGAGGATATTTGAACTAATATTTTCACTGTCAATATAGACAACATTCATATACATTGTGTAAAATAAACCTAAAAGTGACAAAAACAGTGCATTCCAAGGCACTTCAATACCAAAAGGCACAGAAAGTGTGTTGAAAGTAATCAGAAATTACCAGTACCATCAAAATCTGAAATTATGAAGATATTAACTCGACGTTAAGCATGGGTTTGTGTAGCCTACCATGAAGTTCAGTGCCAACATCCCAATTAATAAATTAAATAATCTACATTTTAGAGAATTTCTAGAAAAGTATATAGAAAATTAGTGGGGTTTCAGCGATGAGCGACATCCAATATCATAATGAGACACAAAAAAATATCAGACAATAAGAATATCTTGTATTACATCATGTACTAATAACGTCATGTGCTATTTTGAAAGAACTTTTTGCAATACAAAATCATTTATAGTAACATTCGCATATATTCAAGTTCCGTAACTTACGAATGCACGTTACTATTCACTGTAAAGATCACGACGAAAATGAACATCACGGCTCAAACATGTGTTTACTAGTATAAATTCAGAATGTCGGGAATTGACTGTACTCCACTAACACGTAGCGACGACATGTTTGTTTATATCCTTATCCGTTGCATTACCTGTGTTCGGCGTACTATATACCCAATGTGTTTTTCATTTTAGTCTTTAAGTAGTTGGAATACGGAGCCTGATAATGGCGGTGACATAAAACGTCATAGTGAAGACAGTGCGATGATTGTATTAGTAAATAAATGATTGTGATATGGGTAATATTGATGACTGTTACGGTAGTTTTATTAAGTAATAATTTTATTGTGGTTATATATTGTGGTGACTAACAATACTGTTGATGTTGCCATACATAGCGCTACCCTTACCGACCCACTGCTCCACGCTGTACCCAATTATTTTGCATTGAGGACGGATGCCTGTGCGGACAAGCGTTCTAATTGCAATCGAATATGTGGGTGCAGCAAGAGCGTTGGTAGTAAACTGGTATGTTGAGAAGAAAGGACTTAAAGTTTTGATAGTGTCTGAGACTTACAGCAACATATGAATATATTGAAAATATATTTACTAGTAAGAGAACAAATATTGTCAACATTCTGAAGCACCTTCAATCAAATTAAACCATTTTTACAAAAATATGGACTTTTGAAATAATACAATTAACGCTGTTCTTGCATAGAAGGCATAATGCCCAGACTTTTATGTTGGAACTTTTAAATTTTTCTTGTTTACTCGATTATTTGGACACTTTTACAACTCAGATTCCGATTCAAGTTCTGAATTATCACTTCGGTCAGTGCTATTCTCACAGTCCATGTTTAGAACACACCTAACACAATCAGCATTATCTGGTTTCAAAAATTTACTCAAAGACAACACATCTGTTTTTTTTTTTTTTTTTTTTTTTTTTTGCAGAATTTATTCTGGTTTAGGAACATTACTCAAATTAAGGTCTTGGTAACTTTTAAAAGGAGAACTGTGATTCTACTGGCTTACATTTATTGTTTTGAGTTCATTCTGGATTTCCTTTTCTTTTCTTCCATTTACTTTACTCTCAACATAGTCAACACTTTCTTCTTTCGAGGTAATAGTTTGTTCATCAATCCCGGTCAACTTGCTCGATATACAAGGTGTCCCATTTATCTTGACCACCCACAATAACTTTGTACGCATCAAATGAAACATTGTTTCATACAAAAGGTATACAACTTCTTTATCTGTAATAATCTTTTACCCTTAAAACTCAAGAATAATGGTATTTTACAAACAGTTTCCAATTAGTGTAACTCTGAAAATATTGAGATTAGGACAAATGTTTATATGACATTTTTTGTTCAGGATGTCTTCGGAAATAAGCTCCGTAAGGGAGGTAAATCCTCGAGTATATTTTAGTATGCCCCTACGAGTGCCGGTCAGAAAAATTACAAAAAAAAGTATCTGGACACCACTTCACTATTTATAAGAAAATGAGTAAAACTCATATTTAGGGCTATACAAGAACAGATACAAGATTATGTTGTTGCGTTACGAAATGCACGCTGTTTTGAGTCTTCATGTGAGGGGAATTTTCTCATGAATTTAGGCTAGTGTATGGCAGGGTTACCATGAGAAGAAGTTCTATAGGAGAACGTGGAATCTAAAATAAGAGGACATTGCTGAAGAAATGAGGACTTTTTAAAAATTTGTATGAACAAATTTAAAGATAAAAACAATGGCTCACCTTAGTTTCCTCACTAGTTGTTGGATCAATATTACATCTGTACCCTACTTATCGGTGGAGTCCACTTTGTGCACAAGAGCCTGAACAGACAAACATATCTTGTAGCAAATAATTATGGAACTGTTCACAGGACATGTCCTTGAAACTATATTTCACCTTGATGATACCTCTGACTGTCTCCGTTAGCATGCGATTTCGTTCTTTTGTCCATTGAGCAGATATGAGGGAAAATACTCTCTCAGCACTTCCATTGTGGGTTGGGATAAATAAAAATAGAATTGACATATTTTTAAGAGTTCTGAGAAAGTTTCAGTGCTCGTAGAACTATTGAAATTGAAGAATTTGCACAATTGTTTATCTAAACTTAAATCTTTGTCCAAATTAACTTGATTGGCATAATTTTGTACATTGCAGAATAAAATTGATAAAATAGCTTAGAATCATGAATAGTGACATTTTTAGAGTGTAAGAATTCAATGCATGTCAATAGGTCATATTTTATGTTTTTATGTGCTCCAGCTTCAATCATTGAAAGCAGTTAAATTCTTTCATAGGTTTTCACCATTTGTTTAGATATTCTATGCATAATATCGCACATTATTCAATATTCATATTAATTCTAGTTGAAATGTGAAATGCCGAACTTTTCAAATTTTTTAAAAATGCCTGCCGGACAGGATAAAATGATTAAAAAAGAGGACATGTCCTCATTTTGCCGGACGGATGGTAACCCTAGGGCAGCCATGTCAACTAATGCCCATAGGTGCAAGCGCGCGCTTCAGAGCTCAGGAGAGCCTGAGCGCTTTACAGCGGAAAGGAAAGAGACGGATGAAAGAGGTAGTATACGCCGCTTGTTCGAGCTATAACAGGGATGACCAGCACTGATTCAATGGATAAAGGGAAGAGAACTAATTAAAACTGTATCCGTGTTAATTTTTAGATTTGTCTGAGAAGTATATTAATTACATTATAAGAATGTAAATTTTAATTTTAATGCTCATTTTTCACAACTTTGCTTTTTTATTCAAAAGGAATATTTTCTCTACTTCGTTACAGAAACGTGAAATTATCAGATATGTTTGTTTAGTAGTCTTACAGGTACTGAAACAATGTTTTCGTAAATCTAATATTATCGTAAATACGTATAACTGAAGATAGTGCGTTACAAATTTTGAAAATATTCGCATGGAAAATGTTTGTAAGGAAATTAATTAAGAAAACAACTACTGTTGCATCATAAAACAAAAGATATGTGCCGATGTGTTGTAAAAGTCAGCTCTATAGCTTCAGCAGATTTCAAGGAAATAATTTAATATTCTGATGATAGGAAGTTACGCACCAATATCACCTTAAGCATAATCGATCAGAGATTTGTTATGTAATATTACAGTCAAAACATATACTTAGGTAACTTCGCTTTGTACTGTAATATTGTTTTGATTAGTTTATTGCTTAATTTTGTAAGGCTAAAGACACCATCAATATAAATTCCAACTTATCATATCATACTCAATCTCTTTCCTTGGGATATCACTTTCCTTATGAATGATGTGTTTCATTCACTTGGTGCAGTATAGTTAAACTACTGTAGGATGTATGTGAATATTCCTTCTTAATTGTTTATTATGTTATTAACGTTTAAAACACAACTGCAATATTGAGAAATTAGTATAAATACTTTTGTTTTATAAACAATATAGATAATATCAAACAGAAAGAAGCCATATAAAACAACGACATAAAATTTCATGTTCCGTTTGAATTTTGTACACCACTGTCTTCTTAATCCAACAGGCTGCTTATTCATATACATAATCCTTCCTCCTTACATACCTAGCACTTTATGCCCGCGCACGACATCAAGGTCACAAAAATGCGTTTGCTTTGACATCACTGCCCTAGTGTATAGGACATATGGGAGCGGTGCTTACCCAGCATCGTGATAAATTTAGGGAGCTATGACAGGTAGCGAAATTCGGTTACGAAAACCAACTTTAATGGCTGTGGAGGACCTCGTGTTAACAACACGATACCTCCGTTCTGGTTGGATGGTCGTTCACCTTTGCTGAGGCATGTGGACGTGAGACCAGCAGTCGGCTATTCTGCCTCGCCCTTCATGGACTGTGGCGCCACGGATATTATCATTAGGCTATTATTATTATTATTATTATTATTATTATTATTATTATTATTATTATTATCATAATCATTCATTATTCTTCTGCTTACTGTTCCACACAACTTAGGCTCAATAGTTTACTTAAAATCCAATGAAAATTATTTCATTGTGCCTTTCATAACTGAATGATAGTGTTGTGAACCCAGTGATCCCCATTCCGAATCCCCACTCCAAACGCCGCCGGTGAGTCCGCAGCACATGCCATCATCCAATGAAATTGAAAGTTGTTTTAGGAAGACTGTATTTATGTGCGGCTCTATGAGACCGCGTTCACTGGTTAGTAGAGATGTTACTTTTTCCGTGTCTTCATCTTCGCACACTATCATTCTCGTTTGCGAGTGCTCGACGCAATACCCTAGGTTGGGTGCAGGAAATGTAGTGTGCGTCATGCTGGTAGCCGTTTCGTGCTATTTATGACATAAAATGTACATCTAGCCCCCCCCCACCCCCGCGACACGGAATCTTTGGCGATCCCTGCTTTAAAAGTCGCAATGATTGATGTTCCGACGAGGGAAACTGTAGACAGTCGCCTGTCTGTGTAGCCGCTGTCCGAGGTGTGAACTCAACCATCCAGCCAGAGGTCGCGGGTTCATGTCAGTAGACGTACGTCTACGGGCACTTCTGAATTATTATACTACACGACGAATGAAAGTTTTCAACAGGTTTTTATTTTACGAACACATTACACTCTTACTAACGAAAAAAAATTATAGAAAATTTTGAAACTCATGGTCTTCCGGAAATTTTTATTATGTTGGAACTTCAACTGGTAAACGATAAACACAGGAAAGGCATGTCGTACCACTATTTTTTTTAGTTGGTTATTAACGACGCTGTATCAACTACTAGGTTATTTAGCGTCGATGGGATTGGTGATAGCGAGATGGTATTTGACGAGATGAGGCCGAGGATTCGCCATAGATTATCTGGCATTCACCTTACGGTTGGGGAAAACCTCGGAAGAAACCCAACCAGGTAATCAGCCCAAGCGGGGATCGAACCCGCGCCCGAGCGCAACTTTAGAGCGGCATGCAAGCGCCTTAACCGACTGAGCCCCGCCGGTGGCTTCGAACCACTATTAAACTCACTTAAGTAAACCAGAAAATGAAAGAGCACACTTAGAAAACACGATGTTATACCCTGTGGTATCTACAATCCCACCCACTCACCCCAAATCGATGCCTTTCTTATATCCGATAATCTAGCGAAAGGGACAAGATTCCTACACCATTTATTTATTTACTTATTTATTTATTTATTTATTTATTTATTTATTTATTTATTTATTTATTTATTTAACCTGGTAGAGATAAAGCCATCAGGCCTTCTCTTCCCCTCTACCAGGGGATTACAACTACAATATTAAGAATACAATTACAATTATAATTACAATTAATATTAAATTTACAAATACGATAAAAGTCAAAGTACTAAAAGAGTAACTGATTATTAAAAGCTAGACAGTTTATTGTAAAAGTTAAGAAGAGAGAAGCATTTCTTTTATTGATTAAGTAAAAATTAAACCTACTCTACGCAGTAAGAAAATGCTTAATAAACTTACTTTTGAACGCTACTAAATTCCGACAGTCTCTGATGTCATTGGGTAGGGTATTCCACAAGCGCGAGAGAGAGATTGTGTATGATGATGAATACGATGATGTCTTATGTGTTGGTATGGCTAGTATGCGGCTATTTTGCGTGCGTGTGAAAAGATTATGATATGATGACAGGTAACTGAAACGGGAGGCAAGGTAGGGAGGTGTAGAAGTGTGAAGGACTTGGAAAAGGAGACAAGTGAATGAAAATTTCTACGTTCGTTAAGCCGTGGCCACCATTATTACACACGTTAATTTTTCTGGGGTACCAACGTATACAGAAAATATGTCACAACGCGAATATGCATGAAACAGCTACAGTGAGCTGTTTCAGCACGAATATAGAGGGAAAATACTCGATTTTTGTCATTTTGGTCTACGGTAAAATACTAACAAAATTTTTACTCCATTTGTATTGTATTTTTATGAAAAATTCTACCGTTGCTTACTGAATAATAGCTTATTTCGTCTTTCAGGTACTACCACTACTGTTACTACGATTACGACGAATCCTACCGGCAGATTATGAAGACTGTTAGAATTTTACACGGCCGACTTGATGTTCCCTTCGCTTTTTTTGTAAAGAGAAGCGAAGCGGGCATCAAGTCTGCCGTGACTTTTACTACGTCATACTACTTCTGACCAATAAAACGGTACGAAAGGATGTGTTTCAATCAGTCTCCAGCGTGGGCCACCCGTCCTGTGGGGTTTCGTAGTGATCACATCACTATTTCCAGCGCGGGGTCGTTTACAAGTAATAACTTCAGCTCCCAAGAACAGGCTACTATAATAACCACACTTTCCAATAACCCCTAACATGCCAGTATATTGTATAATTCGCGCTTGTATAGTAATGTTATGCTACGCGTACCATACACAAGAGCTAAAACAATTATATATATATATATATATATATAGTATATTTTCTTCATATTGTTACCTAGCTTATATATTTAAATTATTTAACCATGTAATGTGAGAGAAAACAAGACCATAACAGGTCACGCGGCCTAATACTTGTAGTCAATCTTTAAAACTTCATCTATACCAATAATAAATCTGTAACCGAATTTTTTCTGGTAATTTTCGCTTTTCCAAAAATAATTGGTGTTAACATATATAATAACCATCCTGAGACAGAAAATCGCTTTTCTGAAATTATTGTTTGTCTGTCTGTCTGTCTGTCTGTCTGTTTGGATGTTTGTTACCTTTTCACGCGATAATGGCTGAACCGATTTGTATGAAAATTGGAATATAAATTAAGTTCGTTCTAACTTAGATTCTAGGCTATATGACATTCAAAATACTTTATTTAAAAGGGTGGTTATAAGGGGACCTAAATTAAATAAATCAAAATATCTAGCTTATTATTGATTTTTATGAAAAATATTACATAACAAACGTCTCTTTAAAAATGATTTCCGATACGTTTTATTCTATGTAAAATTTTTATAGGACTGATATTACTATGATGTACCGAAGTACATAATAATATTTCAGTGTAGGAATTCTGCATTACCATAAATGGCGAGATATATCCGTTTTAAAATAACAATGATTTTTATATCATGGCCACGTCAGATTAATATACGAGTAATAGAGATAAAGCAAATGACTCTGCATTTATTTAAGGCGGCCTTGGAGTCCTTGGACAATAATCGGATTAATATACGGATGATATGATATGTGGTCCTAATATATTTTTTTACTGGCTTCCAGAACCAATTGCATGGTAATGACAGTTACATTCATCGTTCTAAATACAACTTTGAACGTAATTCAGGAGCAAACAATTTATAATTGGTAATAAATTAATTATTCACCAATAATAGCAATGCTGTATTTGGAAATATAACATATTTAAGCCAATAGTATTTATATATAACAAGTGCAGCGAAGCGCACGGGTACGGCTGGTATCATATAAAAGAACATATTTTTGTGTAATATTTTGTTTTGTTCTGACGCACTATATCATGGGCTTTCTGCAAAAACCTTATAACTCCATTTTTCTACGTTTTGAGAAAAACGCAGTTCAAGTTTTAGAGTTGTAGTTCTTGACTTACAGTAAGTTCAAGAGGACGCCGGGAATATACCCGAGAAAAACTATACCTCACAGGAGTAAGTGGGTTTTCCCAGACGATGGAGCATAACATTTTACATATTCAGATAAAAATAACTCCATTTTCAGCAAAATTGGAGTTGCAGGGTTTTCACAGAGACCCCACGATATGGTAACTATTTTATTATTTATAGCTATATTTCGTTTGTTCTTGTATTACGGAAGCAGTTTTATTGATGAAATCAATATAAAACAAGACATTTTAACAGAATATTGTACGAAACGGAAATATAAAAATTGGAAATTTATCCTTTGAAGAGGTGGAAAAATTAAAATATCTTTGAGAAACAGTATTGTAACAAACATAAATGATACACGGGAGGAAATTAAACGCAGAATAAATATGGGAAATGCCTGTTATCATTCGGTTGAGAAGCTTCTGACATCCAGTCTGCTCTAAAAAAAGCTGAAAGTTATAATTTATAAAACAGTTATATTACCAGTTTTTCTGTATGGCTGTGAAACTTGGACTCTCACTTTGAGAGAGGAACATAGGTTACGGGTGTTTGAGAATAAGGTGCTTAGGAAAATATTTGGGACTAAGAAAGATGCAATTACAGGAGAATGGAGAAAGTTACACAACGCAGAGCTGCACGAATTGTATTCTTCACCTGACATAATTAGGAACATTAAATCCAGATATTTGAGATGGGCAGGGCATGTAGCACGTATGGGCGAATCCAGAAATGCATATAGAGTTTTAGTTGGGAGGCTGGAGGGGAAAAGATCTTTGGGGAAGCCGAGACGTAGATTAGAGGATAATGTTAAAATGGATTTGATGGAGGTGGGATATGATGATAGAGACTGGATTACTCTTGCACAGGATAGGGACCGATGGCGGACTTATGTGAGGGCGGCAATGAACCTCTGGGTTCCTTAAAATCCATAAATAAGTAAGTAAGTAAGAAAGTAAGTGAGTAAGCAAGTAAGTTTCAGAGAAGTCTATTATATATGTGTTTGTGTGTGTGTGTGTGTGTGTGTGGTTGTGTGTGTAAGTAAAAGGTTTATATTATAAGGTTTATTTTCAATCTTATGACTTACCAATTTCGATTACTTTAATGTGTTTAAAAAAAGTAATCGAAATTGATAAGTCATAAGATTGAAAATAAAGCTTATATATATATATATATATATATATATATATATATATACATATATATACATATATATATATAATAACATATACATAAAAAAGTTACATTAAAATACCCCGAAAGAGCAAAGCTCGTGTTCGGGGACAGTTCCGTTACATAGATATACATACTTTGTAGACAAAATACTTAAGAAAAAAGCTCACATAAAGATTATAATAAAATTATTAAATAATAATACTAATAATAACTGAGTGAAAAAAGAGACGATGTTTAGATTGATGGATTAATATGAAATTATTATTAGTGGTATAATTAGTGCAGGTCATGTTGATATAGTAACCAAGATAAAATAGAAAAATACACTTAGGATAGAAATAAACTTGTTTTACAATACATGGTACATAATATATATACAGGGAAGTCTGTCATATAAATTTTTTAATTCTGGATCTGAAAATTTCATTGCTTAAAGTAGTCAATTCTGGATGAAATTTTATTATCGAATTATATAGACGTGGACCATAATTTGTACTGTGTATTAAAGCAGCAGGTGTGAAATATTTAGGTTCAACTAATTTAAGAATTTCATTTCGTCTTGTATTATGAGCATGTGGCTGAGCTACAAATTTCATTCTATTTTTATGATAGAATTTCATTAAAGAGTATTTATAAATTTGGTCAATTCTAAAAACATTCAATTCGGAATGGATCAAATTTGTTGGATAATCCAGTCGCCTTTTCAAACAAATTTTGATTATACGTTTTTGCAACATAATTAGAGGAAAAAGAGCAGTTTTTGTAATGCCTCCCCATCCAGTTATACCATATTGGATAACAGATTCAACTATAGCCAAATAAACCAAACGTAATACATGAGTAGGCAAGTAATGGCGAAGGTTTACAAATTTGTAAATTGTTTTACGTATCCTGTTACATAAAAAGGTGATTTGTCTATCCCATTTCAAATCACCTTTTTATGTAACAGGATACGTAAAACAATTTACAAATTTGTAAACCTTCGCCATTACTTGCCTACTCATGTATTACGTTTGGTTTATTTGGCTATAGTTGAATCTGTTATCCAATATGGTATAACTGGATGGGGATATATCATTATCCACCAGACTTCTCATTAAAAATAACATTCTGCATAACCTTTCACAAACATAAGCAATATGATCACTCCATTCTAACATTGAGTACATGTATATTCACAGACTAAATTATTATGACTATTTATTAAACTAAATGAAGGGTTCAGAACCATAGTGGGCCAAGCGCCATTTACTGAAACAGTAGAAAACAAGGATTAAAACGAACTTATTATCATAATTCAATGGAAACATATAGCAAGTAATATAAAGTATACACATTAAAACTAAATGATATGTCAGTCTTCATTAAACTACTTGCTTTCTCCGTTTTTAATAAATGGCGCTTGGCCCACTATGACTCTGAACCCTTCAAATAATCTTTATGTTTTATCATTGTTCACAAATAATAATAATAATAATAATAATAATAATAATAATAATAATAATAATAATACTTACAAATGGCTTTTAAGGAACCCGAAGGTTCATTGCCGCACTCACATAAGCCCACCATTGGACCCTATCCTGTGCAAGATTAATCTAGTCTCTATCATCATATCCGACCTCCCTCAAATCCAAATTAATATTATCCTCCCATCTACGTGTCGGCCTCCCCAAAGGCACAAATGATGATGATGATGATGATGATGATGATGATAATAATAATAATAATAATAATAATAATAATAATAATAATAATAATATTATACAGTGGACATTATGTGTAGTACTAGATCTCATTGAAGAGATGCTGAATATTTAATTGTGTTAAGGGGTTAGGTATAGCTTACAGCAGTAAAATTTTTGGAAATATTCAACATTTTTTTCTATATTACTGTATCTTGTACAATAATGAAGATTGGTATGTGTAAAACACTACCCTTCTGCTATATGAAAAAAAAAAAAAACATTTTTACGATTTAAAAAATATATATATTTATATATATTTTTTCAAAATTCAAAGTTCACTGTGCAATGATGAAGCGTTTCCCTCACAACTCATAAACTTGTTAACTTTTTCATGTTCTCTCTCTTTCATTTTATTGCTGAAAGTCATGTTTACAATATCATGCTCTTTCAACTACATTTCTTAATAAGCAATATTTTTCTTTTCTTTGTGTTAGATATTTGACCATTTTTTAAAATGAATTTATTTTTATCAGACAATCTATTAAAGGTAGAGAAGTAATTTTGCATCATAATGTAGATATGATATGCATAAAAACACACAAAAAATGTCATCACAGAATGTTGGATACTTTTTGAGTTATGAGGGAAACGCTTGATCACTGCACAGTGAACTTTGAATTTTGAAAAAAAAAAAAAATAATAATAATATTTTTTTTTTTAAATCGTAAAAATATGTTTATCATATAGCAGAAGAACAGTGTTTTAAACATACTAATTTTCATTATTGTACAAGATACAGTAATGGAGAAAAAAATGTTGAATATTTCCAAAATTTTACTCTTTTAAGCTGTATCTAACCCCTTAAATAAGAAACAACTGAAAATTCTGCATACAGACGATTATGCACATAGGATAGAAATGTGTACTCTTCTAATTCAACAAGTGGAATAATGGGAAACTGAGGCTGTACTAGTCTGGGTAGAATCTTTTCGAATGGAGCTGTGAGTCACACACTGACGCACCTGTTCGTCCATTGTTTGGAGACTAATTATACGGTTCAGCCATTGTTCTTGGTGATCTGGTGTAAAGTAATCATTGCGACATGCTCGTAAGCCCAGATGCCTGGCTGTTAAGAGTGACACAGATGGAAGCCTGACCTTTACTCGGTGGCCTCGCTGGTATTTCACTCATAGTCCAGGAAGTCCAGCGATCGAGTATTCACTTCATAGTGAGAGGCTTATTGGTTGTGAAATTGAGTTTAGTAATTCTGCTCGATAATCGAACCAGGAACCAGTTAGTCGCCGTTATTACAATTCGATTTACGTCTTCCATCCCCTCGAAGGTGATTCTACATAGTTCATCTAGGTTTATAATAAACGAGTTTCGTGCTCGAGTATTTACTACTAAGAGTAAGAGGCCTATCGGTTGTGAAACTGGGTTCGGTACTTCTGGGCCCTGTTTCATTCAAGCTAATAAGTAGTCTTGTAATACTTGTGTTTGGCTTGTAATCTTGTCTTGTTTTACTGGATATTATTGAATTAACATCAACGAGGTTTGGTGATATTTGCCAACAATTAGAAATATTAAAAAACACATTAATGAAATCATTAAGTTATATATTGAAACGCACAGTCATTCATTCATTCATTCAGTGTTCTGACCAAGAACAGGTCTTTCACTGCAAACCCAGCTTTCTCCAATCTTTCCTATTTCCTGCCTTCCTCTTTGTCTCCTCCTATGACCCATATATCTTAATGTCGTCTATCATCTAATATCTTCTTCTGCCCCGAACTCTTCTCCCGTTCACCATTCCTTTCAGCACATCCATCAGTGTGCAGTTTCTTCTCAGCCAGTGACCCAGCCAATTCCTTTTCCTCTTCTTGATCATTTTCAGCATCATTCTTTCTTCACCCACTCTTTCTAACTCAGCTTCATTTCTTAATCTGTCTGTCCATTTCACACTCTCCATTCTTCTCCATATCCACATTTCCATTTTCTCCATATCCACACATTATTGAAATCATTTACTAACTTTTTCATTGTTTTAAGTTTCATATACAGTATATATATATATATATATATATATATATATATATATATATTTTTGATAATTCATATTTTTATTCCACACTTCGTTTAAGTACCACCAGCACTGGCTCATGTACTACCAGTGATTTGGCGCAGTTGGTTTTGCGCTGGCCTTCTATGTCCGAGGTTGCGGGCTCGATCCAGGGGTAGATCGATGGCATTTAATTGTGTTTAAATGCGATAGGCTCATGTCAGTAGACTTACTGGCATGTAGAAGAACTCCTGTAGGACAAAATTCCGGCACACCGGCGACTGATATAACCTCGACAATTACAAGAGTCTTTAAATAAAACATAGCCTAACATTTAACTACCAGTGGTACGCGTACCATACGTTGAGAACCGCTGCATTACACTATTAACTTGTTGCTTGTAGCTTTGTAACTTATATGGAACAGACCCTTGAGGTCTATTTAAAAAATCTCTGGTAACTATCTCGGTAATTTACTGTAGCACATCAAAATGGCTACACAAATAAATTTTGTTGTTTTATAAATGTGTTTTAGTATAGTTATTATTTTATTATATCTTAATGCCTAGTAACTTATTGCGATAATTATATTACTTGAGTTTCTAATCGTATAAATTCTACGTCATAATTTTGTTTTCGCTACAGTTTTCAATTCTTTACCATTACATGATACACAAATACAACCACTTATATTGTCTTTATTCCTAATGTATATGTATCACTCAAGGAAAATAAATGTAAAGCAAGAACAATATTATTTAGTTTTTTGTTGTATCACAAATGATAATGTTTAAACTTTATCTTGAACGATTATTCGAAATATATACGTGTTCCATTGAAATTTTGCATATTTTAAGTAACTTGTGAAGTTAGGGAAATGAAATTAATTACATGAACTGCAAGTGTAACTGGCATACAAAACCGTTCTCTTATACTGGTGACAGACTACAGTCACTAATCGCGATTATCGACCTAATCGCGATCGGGGTTGTAGTGCGTCACCGTCCCGATCGCGATCAGGAGCTTAATCCTGTTTCCAGAACTAGATATTCACGCTGAGGCACGGCCCATTTAACGAAAGTAACATTTAGTAATCTTTGGTTTCGAATCATCTTGATTTATATAATTTAGGAAGTGAAATTCTGCTGTGAAATTTTGTTACCCATTCCATTGTGTTATATGAAATGTAACCGAAAAAGAATGGATAGAAAATGACATTTGGCTACTATTAGACGTATTGAAGAAATTTAATGCATATGTGGAAATGTAAAAACAAATATATTAACAAATGGCAGGCGAATTATTCATGTATGAACTCAATAGAAGACTGTTGAAAAATGTTTCATTTCAATAAATAACGAATTACAAGCTGGAACAGATTCCTTTTTCTGATTTTTAATTTCAGTCTCCATTACGATGATATCGTTGAGATTAGGGTTCATTTTAAAAATATGTTTTATTACAAAATAATATAAATCTTAGGCTTAACGATATAAATTATATAGGTTATAAAATTTCTTTCCAAAATAATATAAATAATAATGATATAAATTGTATCAGTTTAGATTGTAAAACGTGTAAAAATTTTAACAAATAAATTCCCATATCAAGCTGCAAGAAACTACGACAAAAAAAAAAAAAGGAAGTACAATGAACAAACATAAAAACAAAGTATGAACTACAGATGCTGTCCAGGAGGCAAACAATCATTTTAAGTATGTACATAAAGAAAATTGTTTCCTCTATGGTGATTCAGCTGTTGACCAGACGGAACCAAGCGTGACCTAGTGTGTCTACACTTTTCGGTAATCGCGATCGGAGCTAATCGCGATTAGCGTCTGTAGTCTGTCACTAGTATTAGGTGCCGGAAATGCTGAAAACTTTGATCTGCAGATTTGCCTTAAATATATTTTATTGTAACATCACAAACTTATCATAACGAGAAAGTAAAGAAAAAAAACAAGATTGATTAAAAAGTTATTGAAAAATAAATATAAAATGGATATCTTCCATGTGAAGAAGTTACACAAGAGAAAACAAGAAAAATTAAAATGAATGAGACGCCGTGCACCTGCACTAATAATTAATGTTATAACGAATTATGGAGATTACAGTTTTGTCTGAGGGAATACGTGGGGAAACACTAACAATTCTGTCAAATTAAATTAATTTATGTGAATAGATCAGTGAAGACATCTGGAAATATTATATATATATTATCTTTATTAAATACGAATATGTACAACTTTCAGGCAATTTTTTATTTGTTCTGCAGGCCTGGCTCGGGACTTCGCAGAGTGAGGGTGATTGTGGAGTATGATGGAATGGTGATAACAATGAGAGGAAACGGGAAAACACCGAGAAAAACTCCTCGCGCCCGCTTTTGTCCTCATAAATTCCTTAGGGCCATAGACATTCTTAGCGCGGGCGTCCGGTGGATGATCAGCGAACTAACGTTTTTCGTATTCATAAACCAGTGTTAGCGATATGATATGATATGAATCCTGTACAAGTAATCAGTCGATAGCCGGGGCTAGTTTAGCACGCTCGTAGCGCGGGCTAACGAAATGTCTATGCATAGCACCCTTAGTGATTAATGACTAAATTCACAAACTGTTATTTTCATTTGATAAGTTCTACTGGGGGGGGGGGTTATGGTGCGCAGTAGCGCAGCGGTCGAAGAGATGCAAGCCCGAAGGTCGCGGATTCGATTCCTGATGGAGTCCTGGATTTTCTCCAGCGATCTAATCCTTCCGGCCGCACTATAGGGTCGTGGTTTACTCAGCCTCTAACGACTGTCTGTAAAAGTGGAAACTTTAATCCCCCACCACGCTGTGGATCGATTTGGTTTGTAATGAGGTTGACTTTACTAAGTTCTTCTAGTGCAATTAGGACAAAACCAAGTTTATGAGGGTTTTTATCGGGATTCCCCCGTTTTTCCTTCGTCATTCCATTAATATATTCCACAATTTCCCTACCATTATCGTCACCAGTTGAGTTTACATAACACCGAATCGATCATCCACCATAGTAGATGTGTCTCGCGATTTGCCTAAGAATTGCTAGATGGAAATATCCGCAGAGACACCGGAGCCTCCCAGACTCTTGCTTGCCTGTAGATCTGTGAGGTACAGTACATCTCAACCTGAGGTATGGTATATGAATTTGATAGCTGGATGTCTAATTTATTGCTTCCAGCTGATGATTTCTAGTAAAATCGAAAATATTCGTAGCTATAACCAAGAATTATAAAGTAATAATTGTAACAAAACTTGTTTTTGTACCAATCTGATAAGTTGTTGACTGAAATTGTAATATAAATTTTCTTATCATATGAGTTAAGATTGTTTTAAAAGATTTCTACGCAGACATCCGTCGTTATTACAGTTAGATTTAAGACCATCTCTGCTACACTACGCCTACTGCTGCTACCACTATCGCTACTATCACTACAACTTCCACTACCACTACTACTAATGTTTTAGTTTCATCTGCAAAGAGTATTCTGCGTCAAAATCAACGTGGGTAAGAAATGTCCGATAAAATTTGCCTTGAGTTACCTGCGACAAAATTCTTCTATTTGTGTAAATTTACGACATGGAACCCACAGCTTTACTTGCTTCCCGAAGAAAGCCATGCTAAGGATAGTACTGCCGTTTAAAATCTACCGCTCTTGCCCAAATTTGAACCCGCGAATCTAAGATCAATAACCAGCACGGTAACCTAAGACCACCGGCAATGACTGCAACTCCTGTATCATCCTTAAAGATCATTGAATTTTGGAACATGCTTCGTGAGTAAGAAGAGTTTCGTTCAATACTTCGATCTTATTTTTTTGAACAAGATTGTGAAACCACTCCAAACAATGCATTCTTTGAGCGTAATACACAGATTTTAAAGCTCTCGTAACTTACACCTAGCTATCTTGTTCGGAAAAAATAAATATTCAGTTTCTGTCTCACAGTCTTCTGAGTAGTCCCTAAAGCTTCGGTTTATTTATGGTTCCAGTGGGTGGATAAACAAGGCCTGTGATGTCAACGATCTACACTGTAGTGTGTTTTTTATTTCTGCAATCATTGTAAATCAGTTGTAGGCTATTTTTACATGTGTGTTGTTTCACACCATTATAAAAATTAACTGCAAGAGAATCACATTATTTTCACTCGTAATATTAGTCAAATAAAGTTTCTTAACTGAAATAATCAGTACTTTTACAGCATGTAGGACTAATAAATGTTAGTAAGCATTTTCATAATGCATCATGTTAAGGTGTTACGGTAAATCGATGTATGGAGACTTTATATTATTTACATTTATAATTAACTTCTTCAGCAAATTCTTATTACGTAAGTTATTTTCTGATGATATTCTGGTAGTGATCGAAACTCTCGTCATAAAGAGCGCTGTGAATCAATGCATGTTTCAATCAGCATTCCTTCCTCTTTTGCAAAACCATAAAATGTTTTTGAGTTTGGGCTATTTTAATTGATTGGTAGGCGACCCTAGTCGTTGTGAAATTGCTACGGAATAAATGAATCGCGTGTATCTGCACCAGCGTCCATGTAAATTAACAACTCTTTATTAATAGCACTATGGAACAAAAAAAATCTCATATCTCCGGCGTGAAAATAACTGATTCTTATGGATATCTATGCGCTTATTATGTCTTTGAATTTTTTCTATCGTGCTTAGTTCATAAGATATCCAAGACAAATGAAATAATAAAACTATGCAATTTTTAAATGACAGTCGAAATTTGGTATAAGGACAATGAAAGGTACTTATTTGTTAGACAAAATAACGATAAAATAAATTTCTGTAAACCGCATAATATATTAGCTACAGAAAAATGTTTAACTCAGACCTGCATAGGGCCTACAAATGCTTGCTACTTGGTAGCTTTCTTTCTCTTCTTGTCAGATATATTGTCCCTCTACTAACAATAATCCCCAACATTGCAGGATCCCAACGACCTTGATAACGCTTTTCCATTGTGGTTTTGTCCTGCTGAAAACGCTCTCCCTGTTCATTACTAACAGCACCGAAATTTCAGGAAAAAAAAAAACAGTCCGAGTGCGAATGGAGAAAATGCACTTTCAGTGACATCCCACAGACCATTTCTTTTATAACATTGTAGTAATGTGTCCACTAAATATTCATATTGTTCATCTTTTATACTGTCAAGAATCCATTCCACAACTGCCTTAAAAGCAGGCCAGGCCGCCAATACCACACTTATTAACTTACTTTCAAAAACTTCGCCTTTCAAAAGCTTCCGTATCTGTGGGTCAAAGAAAATACCCTCCTTCAGCTTTACATACGTTAAACTGAGAAATAATTCTTGCGGGCAACAAAAACCACTGCCTTCTCTAGTCAATCTTTTCACAAACTGCTTTCTTTAATCCCAATTTTATGCGTAGAATGAAAGTAAGTTGTTTTAGTAAGTTTATAGATTTTTTTCCTCTGAGATTTTGATGTAAACTGTCCACAAACATGACAAAAATTGTCTGGATGATTACAATACTGACGTCTGTTACTTTTAACCATGTTGAGCACAAATAAAATCACTGCTAGCACCGGCTAACAATAAAACACTACTATCTTGCTTCAAATAACAACTGCACTAGACTAAATCATCAAACCAAATCTCCAAACGAAAGTTTCACACAGAGCAATTTTAATATAAGTAGTATCATGCTTATTAGTATATTTTAAGTTATCACTTCTTTTCAATACAAAACAACTTAATTTTTCTGCTCTGGTACTCCCATTCCAGGGATGGAAATCCGATAATAAAGTTCTATTTACGTAAAACATAACACACACAACAGGTATAGAGATTAGGGAAATCCACCAAGTTCAAACATGAAATGTAAGAATTATGTTTTAAAATGCATAGAAAATTTTTTTGGTATACATCCTGCAAAATTTATGTAACAAAGCCTTGTATTTACTGTACTTGATATTAATTTCATCATAGCCAGGAATCTAATATAAATAAAAACTGAGACCAGATAGGCTAATTTAAACAATACATTCTATTTTATACTTATAAAAACTAACAAAAAAAACAGTCATTAGATTCCCGTAGGTAAAAATCGTATTCTCTAGTATAAATTAAGGTAACCAATGACTATGTTCGTCCTGCGATTAACCCTGTAAAAAATGAAAACTAATTCATTTCTGCTTCTTGTATCAATTTTTGTAATGGCTGAAGACATGTCAATAACTAGACAAAAATATCGATAATACAAACAATACTCTGAGTCCACCACTTCTTCGTGCAGATGCTACAAATTCGGTACTCAGAAATGTATTGATCAAAAAACGTTGAAAATCACCAAATTTTGTCACCATAACATGTGATAAGTTTGTATAATAGTTGTCTTTAGCAGTTCACACAAATGCCCGCACAATTATTTCTTCACATGTTCAAAAGTATTGTGTAAAGACGAATTCATTAGAAATTAGGTATCAGCTTGCAAGTTCAGATCTGGACTTTGTCTGTCTGGTGACGAAATTTTATTTGTCGACTCCCTCGTTCGCAAATGTCTGTAGGACGCCCAAGATGGAAAGTATTGAGCTTGGGAATGAATCTCTGTCTTCAAGATCATAAAGCAGATATAATCCACGCTTTAGGCTAGCTTCAAACCTGCAATATTAACATTTTCATGAGTAAAGTCGTGAACGCCTCAGATATTGCACGAAGTGAAATGACAGTCACTTGCTTCTGAAGAGTATCGCCTAAGATAATGTCAATGTACAGATACGGAAATAAAATTTGGAGCTCCGTTATTGTATGTTTCGCTTCCAACACACTGCGCATGTACAGTAAACAAGGGTCCCTGTATATATGCTACTTGTGGACAGTCGTGCGAAATTGTTGCCCACATGCAGGTGGACTCCCATTAAGACTCGTTCCAAATTTTAATTCCGTATCTGTATATTTTTCAGCATTTCACCCTAATGTAATCTTATTTATTTTTCTGTTTTACACTGTCATTGACATTAAAGTTTTCTCTTGTTTAGTGTCAATTGTAGAATCCCCTTCGAATAGTGACGTAACGATTCAAGATATTTAGCCTAGAAAGAAAATAATAAGCACCTTCGAATGGGAACTAGATATGGCAAGGAATGGACACTATACAGAGTGAGTCAGCAGGAAAGGTACATGCTGTGAAGGGTGATAATATTGGTGATTCTGAACAAAAACGTTTCTATGAACATATGCCCTGTTCTTAACAGAATCTGTTTGCAAATCAAGCTTTCAGGTATAACTCCCTGTAAAGTTGATTTGAATAATTTCGAGGGAAAAATTGTTCCGGGGCCGAGTATGAAAATTATTCAAATCAACTTTACAGAGAGTTATACCTGAAAGCTTGAGTTGCATTATACATACACGTCACTGTTCGTTAACAGAAAATCACAATTTAAGTCACAAAGAGTTAGTGTGCACTCGATGTTGATTGCTTGACGGTTGTCAGCCCACTTTGAGGTCTGTGGATATAGAGGGAAAAATTGGATCGGTGTCTGGTAGAGTTCCCGGGTAGCTCAGTTGGTAGAGCGTTGGTACGTTTAACCAAAGGCCCCGGGTTCGATACCGGCCCCGGAACAATTTTTCTCTCGAAATTATTCAAATCAACTTTACAGGGAGTTATACCTGAAAGCTTGATTTGCATAATACACGTCACTGTTCGTTAACAGAAAACCACAATTTAAGTCACACAGAGTTTGTGTGCACTCGATGTTGGTTGCTTGACGGTTTGCAGCCCACATTGAGGTCTGTGGATATAGAGGAAAAAATTGGATCGGTGTCTGGTAGAGTTCCCGGGTAGTTCAGTTGGTAGAGCGTTGGTACGTTTAACCAAAGGCCCCAAGTTCGATACCTCGCCCAGGAACAATTTTTCCCTCGAAATTATTCAGAATCTGTTTGAAAATCACGGGCGTCAGTCTCATGTCCTTCATCAGTACTTATACGCGGACACAACCAAAACGACATTAGGTTATAGTAGAATCCATTAAACATATTCTGGAGTTGGATCGGTCGCGGTGAAGTCATTTCTTGGCCACCGAGGTCACCCGACATTACTACATTTGATTACTGTGCTTGGAGTTGGTTTAAGAGTTGGCATGGTTTTGGCTTTATAAGCGCAAAGTGGAAACTTCTCGCTCGCATTTTACATGCTTTTGCTCAAGTAAAGGAATGTCCGAATCGGCTCGGCTCAGCAACACAGCAGCTGTCTACAAGAGCTGCAAAGTGCATTGAAATTGACGGTGGGGTTTTAGAACATGTTCTGTAAAGAAAACGTACACAATTAAAAAGAACATAAGGTAACAATGTTTTAATTTACTATCACCTGCACTTTTCATGTTCCTCATTGTTTCCATTAGTTTTCTCCGAAACCATTAAGAACAGGATGTAATATGTTCATGTAAACCTTTTTGTTCAGAATCACCAATATTATCACCTCTCAAACCATGTACCTTTTCTCCTGACTCACCCTGTATTTAGCATCATACCACAGTCTAGTGTATACAGTCGCGAAGCTGAATACGTAGTAAATATGCAAACATTAGATAGTTGCTCACCACTACGATCGCTAATATCGCCTCATTACAGGCAATGCAAAATAGTACTGTCACAGTCTATTGTTTCTAGCACCCTCAAAACTCAAGCTTCGTGGCTGTATATAGCCTAGTAGACTGTGATCATACTCCGTTCCTTGACTTTTTAGTAATAATGCTGCTCCCGTTATTCTTCCTCTTACTCCTTGCTCCCTTTACCTGCTTATGCTGCTCCCACTTCTGTTCTTGTTAATCGTGCTACTCTCATCATATTACTACTGCTACTCTCGCCATCACCATTCCTACCGTTATTACCAGTACTAACGCCCCTACATCATTTCTAACTAGGGTTACCATCCCTCCGTCAAAAGGAGGACATGTCCTCTTTTTTAATCATTTTATCCTATCCGGTAGGCATTTAAAAAAATTGAAATGTCCGGCATTTCCCATTTCAACTAGAATTAATATGAATATTGAATAATGTGCGATATTATGCATAAAATATAAAAACAAATGGTGAAAACCTATGAAGGAATTAACTGCTTTCAATGGTTGAAGCTGGAGCACATAAAAAACACTACCATTTTGGTTCTAAAACGTATTCTTATCTAGTAGAACTTATGATAGCTGACAGCTCTCGCGTGTTGTCTTCAGTATTAACGAACTCTGAAAGCTGAGATTGTGTGAATGTTTTCTATGCAGCTATATGTTCGTCTCATTCATACCTTATTTTCCCAACTTCTATTAAAATACTCTGAAAAAATTAAATTATGGTTTACTTAACGACAATCGCAACTGGAGAGGTTATATCAGAGTCGCCGGTATACCGGAATTTTGTTCCGCAGGAGTTCTTTTACAGGCCAGTAAATCTACTAACATGAGCCTGTCTCATTTAAACACAGTTAAATGCCATCGACCTGGACCGGAATCGAACCCGCAACCTCAAGCACAGAAGGCCAGCGCTATACCGACTACGCTACCGAGGTCGACATAAATACTTTGAAGCTTTTGTCTTAAGCCGTATAGGACATTTTAGTCTAAATAAATAAGTAAGTAAATAAATAAATAAATAAATAAATAAATAAATAAATAAATAAATAAATAAATAAATAAATAAATGTTTATAAACTTATTGCCCATTTTGCCACAACTGTTACGTAATAAAACATTAAAATTAAACTCTTAAATATTGATTTTGAGGAAATTCAAATTACTTACATTGTTCCTTGCGGGTTTGAAACATGAAACATGACTCGAGGCGGAAACTCTTCCGTTAGTAGATCGGCAATAATGAGTTGTAGCCAGAGTTGCCAGATGTCCCGATTTGGAGGTACATGTCCCGATTTTCATATAAAAATCCCGAGTCCCGCTTCGATTCCGGCGGGAAGCAAAAGTCCCTCCGTTAGAAAATGAACATCAGTTGTATAATTTTATCGTTACCTAGTAACTATTTTCTACTCGGCCTAAATAATAATTACATTACATTTAAATAATTTTTTTTAACAATGTAGGTTTACACTTAGGAAAAAACTAATATTTTCACAAGTGTAAAGTTTGTGACAACGAATTCAGTGGTGAATATAATATTTCTGAACATTTAAAAAGAGATATTCATCAGAAATACATGGCACAGAGAATGGAAAAAAAAAAGTTTTTTGAAAATGCTAAAGTACAGTGATAAATATGTATATAAGCTCTGAAAATGTATACTGTATGTTAAATGATGGATTTAGTAATATGTTAAGTCACAAAATAAATATGAATTTAGCTATCAATAAATTTTATGTCATTATAATAAATGAGAAACATTGAAATTTAAATATTTTGTCACATGTGATGCCATCTTATGGAATTTGTGCTTTACAGTTAATAATAAACAGCTGGGGAAATCTATGAGACAGAACTACTATTAAGTCATTGAGTTAATAATAATTTGGCATAACATATTGTCACAAGCCCTTCAGAAAGACGCCAGACAAATGTGGTGTAACTTATAGCCAGATAAATATTGTTTTGCGCTTGGAAACCTGTAGGCCTACCTGAATATTTCTTTGATTAAAATTGCAATTTTGATATCCATATTATTAGTTTCTTTAACTGCATACAAAGGGATCATTTAAATAAATTTTTGCAGTAACGTAAATGTCAACTCTGCCCACATTCATATCACTCTTCCTTTAAGACAAAACATAACTACTGTATTTGATAGAAGAAGGATGTCCCTCCTTGGTAGATCTAAAATCTGGCAACCCTGGTTGTAGCTAGTATAATAATAATAATAATAATAATAATAATAATAATAATAATAATAATAATAATAATAATAATAATAATAATAGTAATAATAATAATAATATACTGTACTGTATATACATAATGGGAGTCGATATAGATATATATATATATATATATATATGTAACTACTTGGAAGAGTTAATCATAATGCATGCGATGGTTTTGCAATACACCGTGTCCGGGCTAGAGGTATCAAGAAATAATATTGTTCACCATTTATTAACAAAGAATATTTTATTCTTCGAGATTTAATTTTTATAATAACGCTAGAAATCTATACAATAAAGCAAGAAAATTGAAGAAAACAAGAAAGATATAGACGATTTACGTCACGAATTGCTAAAAGACAACATTAATCATTCCAATTGTACGTAAAATGTGGACATCACAGCAAAAGTGAAGCGCGTGCTTTGGCTTGCTGAATTTAAATCTGTTACCAAAATTCGACGTCGATTTCGTCCAGTATTAAACGTGAATCCATCTATGTAGAAATCAATTTCGCAGTGGGATAGAATTCTTAGAGAGACAGGATCCTTGATTTCACAAACAGGCAAACATTCCAAGGAAAAAATAACCGAAGAAACAGTCGTTCGTATAAGAACTGCATTCAACCGGAGCCCAAGGAAGTCCATTTAGGCAGGCTAGTTATCAGTTACTGATTCCCAAATCAACTGTTCATGACGTTCTTCCCAAACGACTCAAACTACGTGCATACAAGCTCCAGCTTTTTCACCGCATTAAGCCGAACGATAGAAGATTAAGACAAACTTTTGCGACTGAAATTCTGCAACGCATTGACGAAATCTTTGAGGAAGTGGTATTCAGTGATGAAGCTACATTCCATCTCTGCAGTAAAGTTAACCGCCATAACTGCCGCATATAGGGATCGTGCTATAGTGGAACACCAAAAAGACACTAAAAAAGTTAATGTTTGGATGAGGTTTATCCACAAGGCAATTATTGGTCCATTCTTATTCTTGGAGAAAACCGTAGGCTAACTGGGCACAGTTATCTTGATATGCTAGAAAATTTTGATGTGCCCCAAATCTCCCTTGAATCAACATTTCAACAAGGTGGTGTTCCATTACATTATCACCATGATGTCACCAGTTCCTTCATAGAAATTTTCCTCTTCGTTGGATTGGAAGAGGCGGACTCAGAGCAGGGCCACCAAGGTCTCCTGATCTGACTCCATTGGATTTCTTCGCCTGGGGTTTATCAAAGATTTTGTATGTCAACAACAGCCAATAAAAAAAATTGTTACAATTGAGACAACGCATCAGGTTAGCAACGGACCGCATAACGCCTCAAATGTTGCAAAACACTTGTAGGTAATTTGGAATATCGTTTGGACATTTACAGAGCAACAAGAGGTGCTCACATTGAGATATACTGAACTGGATGTGAAACTTGGAGAGTTTCATGTAACATTAAAACAAATTTTCAGTTAATTTACTTCATGGTTAAGTCAGTTTTTCTTTTATTTCTTGATACATCTAGCCCGGACAGGTGTGTATTATATATAGGCCTATGTTATTCAGTTGTGATTTGACAAGGACGCGAAACAGACTCGTGCACAAGACATGCGTAACTATAGAAAGTTAATAGCTTTAAATTACTCACATATAGATGGATAAATAACAATGACAATATTTACAGAAGGCCTACAATATACTAATGTAGCTCATAAATAGTTCTTTGCTTGTTCTCAGTAAATTCTGTTTTAATGCATTATTATTATCATCATCATCATTGTCATCATTGAAAGATTGGTCATTATTCATAGCTTATTTATTTTTTTTAGTTGGTTATTTAACGACGCTGTATCAACTACTAGGTTATTTAGCGTCGATGAGATTGGTGATAGCGAGATGATATTTGGCGACATGAGGCCGAGGATTCGCCATAGATTACCTTGCATTCACATTACGGTTGGGGAAAACCTCGGAAAAACCCCAACCAGGTAATCAGCCCAAGCGGGGATCGAACCCGCGTCCGAACGCAACTTCAGACCGGCAGGCAAGCGCCTTAACCGACTGAGCCACGCCGGTGGCACTTATTTTTCATTTCGTCCATTCGGCAGACTTAAGTCTTAAACAAACTGTGCTTATTTAATCCCAATTCCATTACCATATTCCTGTATAGACGTTAAGAGAGTGCACCATTTGACTATAAATTAAACATTGAAATTTACAGGAGAGAATGTAATCAAAGCCAGTAGCAATAATTTTACTTCTTTATTTCCCACCATAAATGCGAGAAATAGAAATGTCTCCACTGCATTTCGGACTAGCGGGAAATTAAAGACAGAATTTGAATTAAACATTTATATATTTTGGATATTTTCCCTTAGATAAATCAACATTTCCCTTTTAGGTAATTCTGTATATCTCCATAATACGATTTTTATATACCTAGGAACACATATTACCCAACTGGAATGTGGATCTTGGAATTAAGTGTGAGAAGTCGACGCACTGGCCGTTAGACTGTGCGCCAAGAGGATGAGATTTGCAGATCTGCTAAATTTACACTGGCAGCTGGTTACAGAGTTACGTAAATCTGGCAGCGAGGGTGTGGTCTCGTATCGTGCTTTTAACAAATAAAAGTTGTCAAAATGAACTTCCGCGAATCATGCATGTCTTGGCTTGCTATTATCTTGTAATGGAGCTTGCAATCTGTAATCAGACTGCAGGGTTATATTTTCTAAATGCAATTACATAGTAGAAAAGTTGCATAAGTTTGAGAAATGAGAATCCATAGCAGAGAGAGCTTCTGTTCTCCAGTGTTGTAGATGTTTTGAAACAGTGTTGCCAATCGTACTGCAATTCTATGTGATCAACGAACGCTTTCATCAAATTGTGGCCTGTGAACTACGATTAATGTTCCAGGTAGGCTATAGCTAGGTGCTTCCATATGCATAATTATTATTTAGAAAAATATTTATTCATTTAATTACCGGTAATTCCAATTCTTTATTTTAAAAATAACGGTACAAATGTTTATAAGATCTTTATAACTATTGAAAAGTTAGCTTATCTCTTTAACTCTTCGAGGTGCAGACAAATTAATATTAAAATAAGCAGGTTCTTTTTAAGAACAACGCAAAGGAGTGCAAAAATTTCATGAATACTTCATAAATTACATTTTAATAGCTGTGAGTAACTATTTGAAAAGTTTTTTCTTGTGATTATTATGGCATTTGGAAAGTTTCCTTGGAAGTATACCACATTTTTAAGTTTGCATATGGACACGCGGATACTTGATATTAAAAAGTCAATATTTCTAACAGGTACATATTTAAAAAATAAATAAATTGCGCAAAAATACAGTGACCAAAAAAAAAACTCCCACATTTGAAAGGCGAATAAAACAAAAGGTATTGCAGGTAGAAACTTGTTTATTAAAAAAATAAAATAGTATTGAAAACAGTTTGTAAATAAGTACTATGTTATCAGTTGAATTACTCTGTGCTAATGTATGGCAATGACACAACGATTGTTGTCAATAAAACCCCAAACTACCCATTAAAATCTCCCACGTTTTGATCGGCTGTAGCGCTGTAACAGTAACGGTCACGTCCCACCGTTACGTTGCCATGCTTGAGAACTTCTTACGGATTCAACTTCAGAACTTAGAACTGGATAACCGTGATGTGTAGTTCCAACAAGATGGCTCTACAGCGCACACCGCTGGGATATTAATAAAAGTGCTCAGAGACCTGTTTCCTGGAAAACTGATCTCGTTATGCGGAGATGATGTTTGGCCATCTCGTTCACCAGACCTCGCTCCAAATTATTTTTTTCTTTGGGGTCACCTTAAAACTAAGGTTTACACACATCCGCCCCATACTCGTGCCGACCTCAAGAGAGTAATTCAGACATCGTCTTGAAATGTGTATTGCTCTCAATGGACAACACTTACCAGACGTCTTTTTAAAAACATAGTCATTACAAACTGTTGTCATACCCATTGTATATTTTTGAATAAACAAGTTTCTCTCTGCAATCCTTTTTGTTTTACTGCCCTTTCAAATGTGGGAGGTTTGAGTCACTCTGTATTATGTACGTAAATATAGGAACTGATTTTGAGAAATGTGTTATAATTGTGTACAATTGAGTAATAATTTGTGGTAGTCAGTTCAGTTTTTTAAGCTCTTTAAAGTGGTCCCATGCACTGTATTGTATTTGGGAAGAAACACTAAGGCCAGTGTTATGACGTAGAAGACTCCATTATGCTTACCTTCTAGTTAGGCTCATTCCCAAATCATATCGGCTGACAGCACTACGGTTCGCTGCGTATTCAAGGTTCGTGTAGGCAACCCCACTCGTCCCTAGAACACACACCTAGACGAAATAGTTTAATATGGAGCCTAACAGGATGATGAATACAAAGGACATTCCCTACATATGATATAATGAGATGAGATAGTAATAACTGAGAACATTCAAAGATCGTTGCGTCATGTGTCAGTTAAGAAGAACGACCAGTAGGTTTCAAAAGTGTGAGGTTTATTATACTCTGTTGTTGTGCTATGTCATGGCGTGTGATGCAAAAATACTTAGTTCATTGTTGATGAATACAATTTAAATGGAACAAATGTCACTTCAATGATGACTACAGGTTTCTTGGAATGGGAGATCAACCTAGGCAACGACTCTGTCGGTAAATTGGTCTATAGAACAGGCTTCATATGGGTGAATGACGAACAGTCAAGTACTTGCCGTTAGCAAAAAGAATAAAGCCATTTGTACGTCATTCAACTGAACACTTTCAGTCAAATCTGCTTTTAAAGCGACGAATAAGAGCATGCACAGTAGATGAGCAATAACCGCACTAAATATATTAATCACCCAACTACCAGACTAGATAGTTCAGCCTGCCCACTGGGGGCATTCAGCTCCTAGAGCATACAGCGAGAGACGGGCAGTGTACGGTGCATCATACCACCACATTCTAGTATATACAGTCACGAAGCGTAAGTTGTGAGGGTGCTGGGAACAATAGACTGTCCCGGTACTATTTCGCATTGTCTGTAATGAGGCGATATTAGCGATCCTAGTGGTTAGCAACTATCTATGGATGCATATTTACTACGTATTGAGCTTCGTGACTGTATATACTAGACTGTGATACTACTCCTTCTTGCTACTGCTGCTTTCCGAGTCTGAGAGTCGTGATGTGACGGATGTACAATTTGCATTGTGTATAGGCTAGAGCGTTCGGAGTTTAGAAAATTGCATTGGATAGCCTATATGAGGAACTAGTTTTCAAAACGTCTCTTGTCCAACTGATAACGAAAATATGCTTCCTGTGTCCATGCATTCTTAAAATATGACTCTATATACAACTGTCATGATTTGGCGAACGTCCTCTAAATCACTAAAATCTTGCGTTAAAATTGACTATTTGAATCAAACTGACTCTTGTCCACACAGCAAAATTGCGGCAAAATATTAGTTCCAGCTTTGGAATGAAAGATTCTCATGCTGTCAGTTGACTCTAAATGCACCCAACCTTTTTGGTTTCATAATGTCTCTTGCCTAGCTGGTAAGAAATTTTAGACCTGAAAACGTTTTTCGTGATTTTCCACAAAGTTACTGGAAAGGACAAGGATCGTTTTGAAAATAAGCTGCTCATATAGGCGTTTTCTTAGTGGACATCCCCCCCTCATTGTAATATAAATAAAATTATTTATTTACGTATTTTCTAACGTAGGCCTACATAAAACAGAAGTAAATCTAAATACTGTAAGAAACTTTCCTTCAAATATAAACGCTTTATATTGCTTATAAATAGACTTAGGTCTATATGTTAGTTTATTTGTATTTCCAGTAATGGAATTAATGGAATAGATTTATTTCTGTTACAGCAGAGCGTCTCGTTTAGGCACAGTGAAAACGTAAACAAAGCGCAAGTAACGTGTGAGGGAGGTCGAGCCGTACGATAAACATGAGGGATGCACAAGGTTTTTACAATTAATTATATTAATTAATTGATTTTACAATTAATTAATTAATTAATTGACATTATATTTTACAAAAACACACAAAATAAAAGAACACAAATTGCATTACATTATCATATACACATTTTAACAAACAAGGAATTATAATGTTGAAATAATTCAACATAACAAATCAAATTTTGCTACTTACTCTATATGATGATGTTTTCAAGCAGCATTTTTACGGTCATGAATTTCATTCTCTGTATGACTAACATAATATCACCGTCTTCTGTACTGTACATGAATAAACTGAACTTTGAGAAGGGATAATTATTATGTTTAGGAAATAGTGTTGTCACTTCAGACCAATATACTGTAGTTTTGTTAATTCGGCCACAGAAGACGGTGATATGTTAGTCATACAGAGAATGAAATTTATGACCGTAAAAAATGCTGCTTGAAAGCAACATCGTATAAGTAGCAAAATTTGACTTGTTACAGTGAATTATTTCAACATTACAATAATTGCTTGTTTGTTAAAATGTGTGTATGATACAATTATGCAATTTGTGTTCTTTTGTTTTGTGTGTTTTTGGAAAATATAATTTCAATTAATGCTCCGCCATAAATGTTGTAACTAAAACCTTGTGCATCCCTTGTGTTTATCGTACGGCTCGTCCTCTCCCACACGTTAGCTTCACTTTCTTTACGTTTTCACTGTGCCTAAACGAGACGCTCTACTGTATTTAAATTATAGTAGAAAAAGGGGAGAATGTTCGCTAAGAAAATGCCTCTATACCCAATGGTATTTCTAAACTCCAATCGCTCTAATAATATGGATTCGAACAATGAAGACTGGAAAGAAAATGCGCAAGATAGTGACTTTCCCAACTAGGACTTGAACCCAGACGGGCTCGTTTCGGGGTCAGACATATTAACCATTACTCCACAACGGTGGACCTGAGGATCTTCAGAAAGCTTCCTCAAACGAGGCAAGTTTAATTCTGAATAATAATAACAACAACAACAATAATAATAATAATAATAATAATAATAATAATAATAATAATAATAATAATAATAATAATAATAATAATGTTACTGATATTATTTCGTTATTATTAATAGCTGTTTAACACGTCTGATAACTGATGTTATAGGTTAACAACTGGGAAAACTCCGTTGTAGGAGGTTACTAAACCTTACCGCTACGCTGGAGGCAGAGTCGGAGTTTCCCTCCGTTAATCTGAACCATTGTCGCTACTGATTGACAAGTCATCTGATGCATTGCTGCTATCAGTTAAACATTCTCCTAACGAAATTATTCTGTCAATTTCACTGTCTATTAGCCTACATTAGCACTAGAAAAGTATTGTTCTTTGTTATTTTTAACGTTCTCAGCACATTTCTTTTACTTGTCTTTTCCATATTCAGCGAATATAACATGTATATCATATCGCTTAAAATACAATAAACTAGCAAGACAGCATGTTTAGACTCAATTAAAGTACAAAAATAATTCTGGCCTCTAAATCAGCTAATACCGCACTGTGCGACGTATCAACGGAAAAAATGAAGAGTTAATATTATCGTTATAGTTCCATATTATTGCGTCTCGTCCTTTTGTCATAAATCCCGTTATTACACTTCTCGCGCTCCGACCTGTAGAGAAATGTAATATAATATAATAGTGACCGATCAGCATTCAAGACAATATTGCTAAAGTAACTACAATGCAAATTAGAACTTCACCAGTGAAATTGAATGTTACAGTGGAATAGGAGCTTCAGTTCTTGAACTACATTGTAGAAAATGTTTACTAGTACAACTGGAAAAAGTAGGCCTACTTATACAGTATACAATACGTGTTGTGACCATACAGCATTGTTATTGTTATTTAAGTAAAATTATAATACGTAACTCATAACCAGAGACCGGAACTTTGGCAGAATGCCTTTTTAAATGTGTTAAATCTATCTTCATTTTGAAAGTAAATCTGTACGAATTATACCTTTGTGATTGAAACGTCACAGTTTTATGTTGTCCTTTTCTGCCTTTTTAAATGTAAATGCCTAATTTACGAAATAAATGATTTTTTGCCTTTATTTGATTATTCATCTATTATTTATTAATTTGATATTAAAAATTG
Source organism: Periplaneta americana (assembly GCF_040183065.1). Classification (NCBI taxonomy): domain Eukaryota; kingdom Metazoa; phylum Arthropoda; class Insecta; order Blattodea; family Blattidae; genus Periplaneta; species Periplaneta americana. The sequence goes on along the minus strand of NC_091124.1, from coordinate 86,961,853 downwards.
CCAACAGGTATATTTTAATTTATTTCTATAACCGCTACAATGAAAGTGACTTCACCGAATGTATATTATTGTCTTTCAGTCAGTTCATATTCTCTTTGCAACAATGAGTGCTACCGTGCAAAAATGTATAACAGTAAGCGTTTTAATTATCGTTTGCGTTTATTTGACAAGGCAATAATGAGTGCGGGTCTAACGTTATTTTTAACGGTCATCTCTCTTTCAGTTTTCATTGCGACGTTGTTGTAGAAAGCTAAATATTTCATATCGCAACATATCAGTACAACCAAACACAAAAATGCACTTTCCAAGGCTACTGGGAAGAAGATTTCTTTGCTTCCAACAGTAATTGCAACATCGAGTCGAAAATCTCAATTTGCATTCGACTTATGTAAAGCTTTTCTTGCTGCCGAAATCCCCTTTACGGAAAGTGCAAGATTGTGAATCTAGTACAAGTTTTTTGTAATTGCCTTTTATTGCGTATTTTAGCTATTTATAATGCCTTTTTTCTTGCCTATTTTAGCTATTTATGATGCCTTTTTGCCTGCCTATTTTAATGATTCATAATGCCTAAACTTCCGGTCTCTGATCATAACTGTGACTCGAGCAATATTTACAGGATTCGGGTTGACTACAAGAACAACACTTGAATTTTCAACGTGTAATAATGTCAGAACAGTACAGTGGTCCACATAACCGTTTATAAAATTAAGCATCGACCATTTTCCAAAGGTAAAGGTGGCCGAAGCGTGCTGCTGATAACATTACCTCCATCTAATGCCAAGTTAAAGAAATCCTAGAAGTTCTACTGCCCTGATTTCTTTGCGCTTCAAGTGTGATAAGGACGCCTTCATCTTCTCCCCTTATGCTATTTATAAACTCCGTTAATGTGAGATATGCCTGAAGTTCTTTCCCTGTATCTCGAAATTGCGACGAGGCTCAGTATTTCCGATTCACAGCACTTCGAGATACCGAGGTTCGACTGTAATTATGAGTGATTTATGCAAGCTGGTATTATTGAATCACTATAGTAACGACTTAGAAGACAATAGCACCAAATGAATCACTTTCACCTAGGTAGACGATTTTATATGGCTTGATGGTGACTTAAAGAGCACCGTTTAAGGAAGTGATATAAGAAAGACACGGTCGGCGCTCGCCCTGGGTGATTATTTCAATTTTCTCAGGTTCACTAAGTGACGCAAGACGGTGGGAACAGCCCACGGATCTGATCCCGTAACCTCGGCGAACTACTACACCCGCTGCTGCATAACTCGCCAAGTAGGACTTCAAATAGCTGCTGTAAACAGCTGCAATGCAGACACCTACTGCACCTTCTTGCATTCTCCGTTTGTTTCTGGTGATTATTTAACGTTTATTTTCACTGCAGAAGCTAGAAGAAAAATTAAATATGCCACAAACTTAGTGCGATATAAAACATTCGGCTTTGAATGCATACATATAGCGTTTGCCCCTTGAGTGGAAACCATTGCATTTAGTCCTCAGAGCAGACACTTCCTTGCAAAGCTACATTCTTCTTCTTCTTTCTTGGCGCTAAAGTCCAAATTGAACCCTGGCCTCCTCAATCCTTCGCCTCCATTCCTCTCTGTCCCTTGCCTTTGTTTTCCAACTTCCTATACCTATCAAGCTCCTTGCATCCTCTCGCACTGCGTCCTCCCATTTATTCCTCGGTCTTCCTCTACCCTCTTCCCCCAAATTGCGTGTTCCAGTGCTTTTCTTGGAGCCCTTTCTTCCTCCATCCTAACCACGTCACCAGCCCACTGGAGTCTCTTTAATCTAATGAATACAGATTGTAAAGCTACATATGAGTAGGAATTCTTGAAGAAAGCTTACAAAAGAAAAAATACCTAATAATACGAATTACAAAGCGCAAAAGCAGTCTCCTAAAAGTATGTTAAAATCTATGTTTTGAGTAGTTTTATTTGTCACATTCTATTGGGCTTTCTTTGGACTAATATCGTGCATTTTGTATAACAGCATATACACGCAGAAAGAATAGGCATTCTTCACTAAATGGAACATGCTGAAGGAAGGACTGTCAATATGCAAACACTGCATGATCCAGTTACGATAGGCTCGCCTCCTCCATGGATAATCTTCTATCATAGTATGTATATGCTGCAGATTGTAGAGGTTAAAAAGTGCTGATTACAATATTCTTCGAATCCAATAACCTTAATGATAAAAAAGGATGGAATACTATATGATGTGATTTTTATAATGGAAATGTAAACTAGTACATATCTGACGGATTTTTGGACAACATTTTAAGATTTACCACTGAATAAACGGACGAGAATGTGGTTTCAGCTAGATACCGCACAAATCCACAATTATTTTTTCACAGAATTACAGTAGGCCTACTTTCTTTCAGACTTGGTATGACGAGAAAAAAAATAATCTGAAACTGTAGAAATTATAGACATTTTACAGACACTCAGAACGGCCGGATAGCTCGTTGGTAGAGCAGCTAGTTACGGGCTGCAAAGTCCGGGTTCGATCACCGGTGGTGACGGGATTTTCTAGTTGCCAAATTTCCACTCATCTCCTATCAAACTGAATACCGGCTCTTCTTCAGGGACAAAAGACGGCCGGAGCATGGTGTCGATCACACCATCTGATTCTAGTGCCGAAGTCAAAGAAGCATTGTGGTCTACCTCCATTCCACCCAAGTTTCATCACAGCATATATATACTGTATGTATATATATATATATATATATATATATATATATATATACATACATATACAAGGTCTCATAATATCTAGCTAAAATTTATTCGAATAGTTGGGAAACAAAAATTTGAACAACATGAAAAAAAACTTAGAGCTCTTCCCTGTAAGCTCTGGAGAGGATTCACACTAACATGTCTGATATAGATTGCTTCAAAATGAGCTATTATTTCTGCAGTCCTGGGAAAAGTGACATAAGTCAGTTTCCACAAACCTTTTTTGATAATCTATTGACAACTTACACTGGTTTATGTTGATTTGATTATTGTAATGGGAGAAATACTTGTCTCTTTTTCCAAGCGAGCAGATGTTCCGTAAGTTGTCAATAAATTATCAAAAAAGGTTTGTGGAAACTAACTTATGTCACTTTTCCCAGGCACTGCACATTAATTATTCAATGGAAAATTTGTGTGTGTGTATGTATGTATGTATGTATGTATGTATGTATGCATGTATATGACTGTCGGTGTGTGTATGTATACAACTTCCTGTTCTCCTAGTATAGTTTTTATTTCTCCCCTTTTTGAACAAATATTGAAGTATATAGCTGGTGGGCAAATGAGTGGTTACAGTCATGAATGCAAGAGATACCAGGATGTAAACGATTTGCTGACAGAAATAATTGATTGATATTTCTCAATAGCTGGTTTGCTAAAGGTGCGAAGGAAGACAGCAGGATGAAGAGTGTCTGAATCCAAGAATTATTAATACGACCCCATGAAACTCTCACCAAATTGTTATCAATCAAAGTAATCACTCAAATGAAACGCTGCGATTCGAGGGAAGTAATCGTCACCCGAGGTCGCAGAGAGAGACAGACTCGGCGGCATGTTGCTCACTTTCGCCGCACACATTGAATAATATTATGTATTATATGCAGGAAGAGACCTGGAGTTGCGCCATCGACCTGACCTCACTGTGTGAAGTCACTGACCAAGCGGAAATATAACATTCCAACAAAAGTTATTCCCACTGCTATTGACATTGTTTGACTTACCGAACCGACAAGTTGATTAAAAGACGGCCTCTTATTTTTAGCTTTCGATTCCCGGAAATTTTGGAAATATGAGATGAACAGAACGGCTGTACTCAACTTCGGGTGCAGCTACCAATTTCCCTTTGTCATTATCCTTAAGCTCTTGTGAAACACAGCACATCCCAGTAAAGTAAATTGCTATCATTGTGTCTCATTTTCGGTGGCAGAAACATGCACTGACACTGAAATAAATGAAATACATAAACAGAAAGAGGCAGAGTTTAGAAGTTAGACACATAGTGAAAATTGGAAATGAAAGAAAAGTATGCGTACAGAGGAGGAAAGAGAGAAAGAAAGCCTGTGAGAAAGTATGAGAGAAAGATAAAGTTAAAAAACACCGACAGGAGTATAGCTTTGCAGGTGCAGATGCAGGTGCATAGCTTTACTATGCTGTATATCTTTATGTAGAACTACATGTATGTGTGTGATCACCTGTCGACAGATGGTGCAACAACGTAATTTCTTTGGATGGGGTAGGAATTTTGTCGTGTGAAATTTTCATTAAAATTCTTACCTCAATGCTATCATCTAGTCTGAAACTAAAAATTTAGTGAACTAAATGGATGCAGCAAGAAATTATTCAATATCGACATTAGAAAATTTTATTTACTTTCTATTATAATATTTGTTGTCTATGGTATTAATATATAACATGCATAGGCCTATTTTCTTATAACTTTCCAAAACTGTAGCTCGATATTCATCAATCATAAACTTTTTCACCAAGCTGTCCATGTCAAGTCCACCTAAGCATTCTTTGTATGTGAGGAGAACACATACATATTTCAGTCTCTTCTTGGTCATGGTAAATGGGAAGTGCGTTCTGATCTGCTTAAACATTGAGGAATTTTTCACTAATTATGAAAAGGATTTTCAATAGTTCCTTGACAAGCGTAAATAAACTTCGTGCTTCCTCACGTTTCTAGAGCAGTAGCGATGTTAGTAAATCCCACGTGTTTACGATACGAGTACATGTTTTTCTTTAGAAGGCTAAGAGCTATACTATTTACCACTCTGAATTTTCAGGAATAAGTCTTACCTCCTTACCCAGCAATTGTTGCGCCATTATCTTTACATAGAAGTACGTTTGTTTGTGCGAAAACCTGTCGACAGGTGCGTAGTTTTATTATGCTGCGTACCTTTACGTAGAACGAACAAAGTGTGAGAAGTGCGAGAAATAAAACAAAGAGAATACAAGGACAACGTGAGAACAAGGAGAATACAAGGACAAGATGAAATAAGGAGAACAATGAGATCACAAGATGTGCAAAGAGAAGACAAGAAAAATGGGAACACAAAGGAAACGACGGGAATACAAGGAGAATACAAACAGAACGAGAGGAACACAATTTAACACAATGAGAATCAATGAGAACAAGTGGAATACAATGACCTCAGAGGGAACACAAGGAGAACATGAGTAGAACAAGGGAAACTAGGGGAACACGAGAGCAATGGGAACACAAGGAGAACAAGAGGAACAGAAGGAGAACAAGGGGAATATAAGGAGAACAAGGGGAATATAAAGAGAACAAGGGGAACATAAGGAGAACAAGGGAACATGAAGAGAACAAGGGAAACTAGGGGAACACGAGAGCAATGGGAACACAAGGAGAACAAGGGGATTACAAGGAGAACAAGGGAACATAAGGAGAACAAGAAGAATAGAAGGAGAACATGGGGATTACAAGGAGAACAAGGGGAACATAAGGAGAACAAGGGGAACATAAGGAGAACAAGGGGAACATAAGGAGAACAAGGGGAACATAAGGAGAACAAGGGAAACATAAGGAGAACAAGGGGAACATAAGGAGAACAAGGGAAACATAAGGAGAACAAGGGAAACATAAGGAGAACAAGGGGAACATAAGGAGAACAAGGGGAACATAAGGAGAACAAGGGGAACATAAGGAGAACAAGGGGAACGTAAGGAGAACAAGGGAAACATAAGGAGAACAAGGGGAACATAAGGAGAACAAGGGGAACATAAGGAGAACAAGGGGAACATAAGGAGAACAAGGGGAACATAAGGAGAACAAGGGGAACATAAGGAGAACAAGGGGAACATGAGAAGAACAAGGGAACATAAGGAGAACAAGGGAAACATAAGAAGAACATAAGGAGAACAAGGGAAACATAAGGAGAACAAGGGGAACATAAGGAGAACAAGGGAAACATAAGAAGAACATAAGGAGAACAGGGGAAACATAAGGAGAACAAGGGGAACATAAGGAGAACAAGGGAAACATAAGAAGAACATAAGGAGAACAAGGGGAACATAAGGAGAACAAGGGGAACATAAGGAGAACAAGGGGAACATAAGGAGAACAAGGGGAACATAAGGAGAACAAGGGGAACATAAGGATAACAAGGGAAACATAAGGAGAACAAGGGGAACATAAGGAGAACAAGGGGAACATAAGGAGAACAAGGGGAACATAAGAAGAACAAGGGAACATAAGAAGAACAAGGGAAACATAAGGAGAACAAGGGGAACATAAGGAGAACAAGAGAACATAAGGAGAACAAGGGAAACATAAGGAGAACAAGGGGAACGTAAGGAGAACAAGGGGAACATAAGGAGAACAAGGGAACATAAGGAGAACAAGGGGAACATAAGAATAACAAGGGAAACACAAGAACAATGGGAGTACATGGAAAACAATGGGAATAGAAGTAGAAGGGAAATACAAGAAGAAGAAAGGAAATACAAAGAGAACAAGGGAAACACAAGGAGAACGAGGGGAACAAAGGGAATGCAAGGAGAACAAGGGGAATATCAGGGTAACAAGGGTAATTAAAGAAATTAGTGACTTGCGTTTCTCAAAATTATTTAAGATGTGCCTACTTTTCGTTCTTTCAGTCGATAATTCGGTATGCTTTAATTTTCTGGGGAAATGGTAGCAAAATTGGGAGTGTCTTGATTTTGCAAAAGAAAGCCATTAGAATTCTATGCCAATCAAACTATCTTGAACATAATGTCGACCACTTTTCAAACATTCACAGATTTAACTGTCATAAATTTACATATATACGACCTAGTCCTTTGCACTCGACAAAATATAGACCATGACTCATTAGCAGCCAATATATATGATCATGAAATTAGAAACAGTGAACAAATTAATATTCCATACTGTAGATTACGTAAAACTAGTACAATTTCTCTGTCCTGGGGATGAAATTATATAATAAGCTTCCAGTCAATATTATAAGTTACCAACCAATAGTTTCAAAACTAGATTTTATAATTGGCTTTTAATTAATCCTTTTTACTCTGTAGATGAGTTTCTTAATTCATACGAAATTGTTTTTAATAAATAAAGTTATTTACATTTAGTTACAAATATTACATTAAGAGTGAAGTGTTTTCATTAATTTTTAGAGTTTCAAAATGTTCTGTGTTTTCTTTACTGTTTTAAATTGTATGTTTTCTTCCCCCTTCTGTACTGTGACGAAGCCTATCACTGTATGTTTAATGGCTTAATAAATTGAAATGAATACAAGGAGAACAAGGTGAATATAAGGAGAACAGGGAGAATACAAGGAGAACGAGGAAATACAAGGAGAACAAGGGAATACTATGAGAACAGGGGAATGCAAGGAGAGCAGGGGGAATGCAAAGAGAGGAGGGAGAATACAAGGAGAACAGGGGAAATACAAGGAGAACAGCGGTAATACGAGAACAGGAGGAATACAAAAAGAACAGTGGGAATACAAGGAGGAAAGGGGAATACAAGGAGAACATGGGGATATAAAGAGAACAAGATGAATGCAGGGAGAAAAAATAAAATAGGAGTACAAGGAGAGTACGAGGAAAACAGGGTGGAAATTGCGTTTTTATGTGACGATCAATTTCCAAGTTAAATCCCCCATACCTAATGAACAGAAAGATACATTTCTATGTTAAAAAAAGAAAGGGAAAAATGAGAGATGAACAAAAGAAACAGAAGAACAAACAAAGTCAATAACAAAGAGAGAAAATGGAAAAGGTGGAATAAAGAAAAAGAAGCGAACAACGATAAGAGAAGAATGAAAAAGAAGAAAATAAGAGGTGGAAAGAAAGGGAAAGCAATTAAAATAAAAACAATACACAGGAAAGGAGAGAAACTGGAGAAAAATAAGTAAAGAAAGAATTAAATTTTATTTAATATACATAGAAACAAGGAAAGAAAGAAACAATTATCTAATTTCAAGAAATTAAAAATTGCGAGAGAAAGAATGTAAGAAAGAGAAAAAAATTACGACGACGAAGAGGAAGAGAGAGTAAAAGTAAAATAAGAGAAAGGGAAAAGGAATAGAAAAGAAGTAGTAATAATAATAATAATAATAATAATAATAATAATAATAATAATACTAATAATAATAATAATAATAATAATAATAATAATAATAATAATAATAATAATAATAATAACACTTTTATTTTACTGGCAAAGTTAAACTGTAGGGCTTTCTCTTATACTCAACCAGGAGTAAAAGTAAAAAGTCAGATAAAGAATAAAGAAAAGGAAATTAAGAGAAATGGAAGAGATAAGCACATTTAAACTAGGAATATAGAAGACTAAAAGAAAGAGAGAAAGAAGCAAATCAACGAAGTAACGTAATAATTAAACAGAAAGAAAGAAAAGGAAAGAAATGGAGAAGGAAAGGAGAGGAAAGAAAGCAAAAAAATAAGAAGGAAACGAAAGAAAAGAAATAAAGAATGACTGAAAGATAAAGTAAAATTAAAGAGATTACATTGATTACGACGTGAAGAAAGATATAGAGAAAATAGAGAAATAAGAAAAGAAAAATTTGAAAAGAAAGAAACAGAAAGAAGAAATAAGGGGAAAGAACAAATTAATTAACAAAAAAGTGTGAAAGAAAAGGCAGTAAAGGCGTTTAATATAAACAGAATTGTCCTATTTTTGTGTGGGTGTGTTCGGACCTGATGTCTATGAACTCTTCAAACCGATTTACAAAGGTATTTGCTTCTTTTTCTTCTTCTTATTCGAATTTAGTAGTCCGTCTGTATGGCTATGTAGTTACTGAAATATAACATTGATATTTAATAATAGCCTTAAGGGTACACACAGTCTACCACATGGATATTACCTATGCAACCCACTTGCTGACGTGCTATCACAACGTCCGAAGCTTGTTAAGGCTGCCCTATAGCAGTAACTTCACAGCGGTGTGCTCAGAATATAACGGTACGCCCACTTGTAAGGATTATTTAGAAAGTTATTTCTTCGGTGACCCCTCTAGATTTTCGCTAATTTCATCTACTTTACCTTTTCTGTGGGTCCGTTTTTTTTTTTTTTCGTCTAAAACCGATCCTGTAGTTTCAATGAAAAGCCTTGTATGGGTGTCTAACTGCAGAATATCTTCGAGAACAGCAAGTGGAATTGTATTTCAAATCCGCTTTGCAAATAAAACACACATTCTGCTCGAACAAACAAACAATATATGCCATACTGTAACTTATTACTTACAGCGAGGTCCTCTAATAAGAGTACAGTATATAAATATACTGTAATCAAGCTCTGTCCTCAGCCATTCTCGGCGTGTCTGTGGAGACGCGAGAGACCGTGATGAAGGCGAACAGTTAAATTGTAAACTCTACATACACTGCATACCGGCTGAATGTGTCCCGCACCGTGGCCTAAGGCATCCTGCCTAGGATTCGCCTTACGGAATGCGCGCTGGTTCGAGTCCTCATGGGGAGAAAGAGATTTCTCATGAAATTTCGGCCAGTGTATGGAACCAGTGCCCACCCAGCATCGTGATGCACTTGGGGAGCTACGATAGGTATCGAAATTCGGTTATGAAAGCCAGCTATGACGGCTGGGGGGGATCATCGTACTAACCACACGATACTTCCATTCTGGTTAGATGATCGTCCACTTCTGCTTCGGCATGTGAACGTGAGGCCAGCAGCATGCTGGTTTGGTCGGCCTGGGCTCTTTAAGGGCTTTGGTACCACGGATTACTATTATTATTATTATTATTATTATTATTATTATTATTATTATTATTATTATTATTATTATTATTATTATTATTACAGGCTGGAAGTAATGTGACTATTGAGATTAAAGAGGGCAATAGAATACAACATAAAAATAATTAATCGACCTATTATGCCTTTTGTAATTAAGTACAGGGTTAATTATCAGCAGGGAAAGGATTTATATGTAAATACATATTTACTTATAAAGCTAATATAATTTATATTTTGCATTATCTTTATGTTTCACAATGTGTAGGGTTGAAAAATCCTACTTTTATTTTCCATATTTTTCCATATTTTAGAGTTTAGTACATATTTTCGTTAATTTCCATATATTTTCCATATTTCATATAAAACAGTCCATATTATATTAGGTTTAACAATAAAACAAAACAAAATTCCATTAACTTTTAAAAATACATTTCAACAATAGAGATTTAAACATATGTTCAGTAATCCCTTTAACATCAGAGTTATTTGAAAATTAGCAGTCCTATCAACAATGGGAAAGTAAGTTACAAAACTGTATTAATTTAATTTAAAATTTTTAACAGACTTCAGTTGTGCAGCTCAACAGTTAAATGCCAGTCAGAGTACACATAGGTTCAGTTTTGTAAATCATACTATAAAGACGGTAAATATGCCAAAAGTACGTCATTCAGTCAATTTAAAATCAAAACTAACAAGTTACATTTCAGAATTTAAAGAAGATGGTTTATCAACTGACAATAAAATATTATTTTGTAATTTGTGTCAGTGTGCAGTATCATCTACACAATAGTTCCTGGTGCAACAACACATTACAACTAGTAAACATCAGGCCAACAAACAACTAAATTCCAAGCAGAGACAATTGTTTTTAACACAACCAACAACATCGAATGTAAGATCTGAGTTTAACATCGACCTGTGCCGTTCTCTCATCTCTGCTGATATTCCTCTCTACAAACTAAAGAATAAGGTCTTCAGGGAATTCCTTGAAAAATATACTCAACATACAATCCCGGATGAGTCAACACTTAGGAAGACGTATGCTCCATCCATCTACGATGAGACAATACAGAAGATAAGAGATGAAATTAAAGATAGTTCAATTTGGGTTTCCATTGATGAGACTCCCGACAAAGAAGGTAGACTTGTTGGTAATGTAGTTATCGGTTTGTTAAGTGAACAATATTCTGAACGAATTCTTTTACATTGTGATGTTCTAGAAAAGTGCAATAACAAAACTATAGTTAAACTGTTCAACGAAGCTATGGGTATCCTGTGGCCAAAGGGTATTATGTACGATAATGTGTTATTCTTTATTAGCGATGCTGCCCCTTATATGGTCAAAGCTGGACAAGCATTATCTGTTGTATATCCTAAATTGACTCATTTTACTTGTGTGGCGCATGCATTTCATCGTGTGGCAGAAGTGGTCAGAGACAATTTCCCTAAAGTAGATTTGTTGATTTCATCAGTGAAAAAAGTATTTCTCAAAGCTCCCAGTAGAGTTAACGTGTTGAAAGAAATGTACCCTGAAATTCCATTGCCACCAAAGCCAATTTTAACTAGATGGGGTACATGGCTAGAAGCAGTTGAATATTATGCCGAACATATAGACTCTATTAACAATGTTCTCCTTGCATTGGACTCTGAAGATGCAGTCTCAATTGATACTGCGAAAACAGTTACCTGTGACATAAGTGTGAATAATGACTTAGCTCACATTCAGCATACATTTTCATGCATCATAAAAACGCTCAAAAGTCTCCAAAATAGGCACCTTTCACTATCTGAAAGTTTTGAAATTATAAATAGTACTGTGGAACAACTGAATCGTGGTAGAGGTAAAGTTGCAGATGCAGTAAGAGCTAAGGTGGACACTGTACTTTCAAAAAACCCTGGATATGAAGAACTACAAAAGGTTGTTGCTGTGATGAGTGGTGAATCAACAGTGAAGATTAACTTGGACTTATCCCCAGCAGACATTGTGAAATTGAATTATGTACCAGTTACTTCTTGTGACGTCGAACGCTCTTTTAGTCAGTATAAATCTATCCTCAGAGACAATAGAAGAAGATTCACTTTTCAGCACTTGAAAGAAATGTTTGTAACCTATTGTTATGGTAACAGACAATAAAAATTGTGTTTTGTTGAAACTACATTGGAAGATAAGGTACGTCCATTATATTTTTTGTTTAGTTTGATTAAAATGTACCAATATTTAACGTACATAGTCATTTTTTTATAATTTTAAGTCCATATTTAATTCCATATTTTGGTAAAAATCCATATTTAATTCCATATTTTGGTAAAAATAACTACATATATATTTACATATTTCATATATTTTTAGTCCATATAAATCCGTTCCCTGATTATCAGATAGGCTGAAAATCTGCGTAGTTGGCAACAACGCATCGACAAGTCAACTACGAAAACACACACGAGCTCAGGTCTGAGTAGCAGTATTCCCTCCCTTAGTTGCTTCAGTAGGGTGGCTAGATTTCCTAGTGGCAGGAAATGACGCTAAGCCTATGTGTTAATATTTTTATTTAATTTGCAAGAAAACCGTGCACTTTATTTTAAAAATGCAAAGGGATGAATAATTTCTTATCAATTTCTCTAATGACAAAAATCAGAATCGTACGAATAGTACTTATCGAGTAAAACAGTGCTATCATTTAGGAGAAATTATTTTTTTCTTCCTGAGGAAATTATTTATTTGGAATCAAGCCTAATATGGTATCAGAATTTTTTGTTGTACTCTATCCAAGGAATATGATGTTAAAATGTGCACAGTTATATTATTTTTCACTCTGCATATCAAGTGTAGTTGTCCATTTGTTTCAATAATGGGTACCGGTACTATTTGATTGGAAGCTGAAATAAAGTTGATTATGCTCTATTATCATCATCATCATCATCATCACCATCATCATCATAATGCACATATTGTATAATGTTAAAAGGATCACAATTAGTCCTGTCCTAGAAAAATCACGTCATCATCTTCTTGGGCGAGCAAGTTCTCCTCTTCCACGGGGATAACATTTCAAGGTGAGTATAGGCAGTCTTTCATCATCCATCACATGAATATTCTGAAGTCACTTCTGTTGATATAGCCTAATTTCTTCCACATTGTTTTCGGTGTGTTCCTTTTCTTGTGTAATGTTGTAAAACCAAGAAGTGATCTAAGAAAGTGTATTTACGGTACGCCTTTATTTTTTTATGTGATGTTCATGTTTCGCTTTCAAAATCAAATAGGCCTATACCTTTCGCTGTGATGTTATGTTTCCCCAATTTTATATTGACCAGCATCTGTTAGTCAACGTATCTTTTAATTATTTCATTTGGTTTATTATACTTTTTTAAATTTTGGAGTTCAAATCTGATTTATATTTCGTAATGGCATTTCCAAAATTCAGTACGTAAATTCTGTTATTTGCTCTATTATTTTACTATTTAATTCAATTTTAACCCTCATTAAATTTTTACTATGCATAACATTAGCTTCATTTAGCTGTGGTAGTAATAATAATAATAATAATAATAATAATAATAATAATAATAATAATAAAATTAAAATAAATAGAATAACTAACTTAGATTAAGTAAAACATGATACATAATGAGATTACATGAAACAAAATTATCATCTGAGATGATTTATTAGAAGAGTGATTGATCCTTTAAGAGCCAAGAGACTTCATCTTAGTTATTCTGTATATTTATTAAAAACTGAGTACCGGGTCTTTCCCGGGGGTAAAAGGCGGTCAGAGCGTGGTGCCGACCACACCACCTCATTCTAGTGCTGAGGTCATGGAAAGCATGGGGCTCTACCTCCATGCCCCCCAAGTGCCTTCATGGCATGTTACGAGGATACCTTTACCTTTACCTTTACCTTTAATAATAATAATAATAATAATAATAATAATAATAATAATAGCAAAAAAAATAATAATAATTTTATACTTAACGAGATTTTACTTTATTAAAATTATTTTGGGGGGGGGGGGGAGATGGGAGAATTTCTCCCCGAGTGATTCCCCTGGATCCTTGTTTCGTTACTACACTCCTGTTTTTATGTACAGCTACATGATGAAGGGGCTGGCTAAGCTATGTTTCATGAAATGATTACGTTATTATACATTATTTTATGCTCGATGTAAGACAGAGAAAACTTCCGAGCGTATAAAGAATGACAGCACTTGAGTAGTCGATATGCATGAACGCCCTTAGTTTTCCGGACATCTGTTGTATAGTAGATTGTATTTGAAATTGTATTAAAATCCACAGTTAACATAGCAGTCTGCTTGAGGCTACAGGAGGGGTCAGTGGATCAAGTCCTGACGAGGCTCTCCCGATCACTGACATGTTAATACTACGCTCCGAGCATCCCACGTCGCTGCAACAGCTACATATTCCATCTCCAACTTTTCTTGCTGTTCTCCAGTTAGTCACAAATGGCAAGTCGTGCAACGTGTGGGAGCCAACAATCAATGCACAGGAAACGATTCGCAAATTAAGTCACTGCGGAGAGACAGACCTTACTTGAAACAAAAGTACAAGTTCCCATTAATGTACGAGACTGAACACACCTTTCAATTTCACTAACATTTCCTGGGTTACATTTGTGTGGTTATGTGTAAATACGGATGGACTGTAATAAAAAGAACGGAGAAAAACTACCGGTTCCATTCCGCATGACTAACGTTTGTATGTTGCAGAATCGAGAAACAGGGAGATACACAGATCGTCTTCTTCCTCTTTTGAAAGAGTGTCATCTGAAATTACATATCCTTTCCAATATCTCTATACTTATCCATTTGTAGAACCCGTATTTATACAGGGTGGATGGTAACCTCTGCATCAAAATAAAACTGATAATAGATCATAAGTAGGGAGCGGATTTTTATGTGCTAAAAATTTAAATATATTTATTTTTATGTGCTAAAAAGTACGAAAATATTTGCTAAAAATAAAAAAATATTTTTTATATGACAAAAATACCTTATTTAGCTTGAAAAAAAAATGTTACTAGGTACTCACCAACGACACTTGAGTGCTAGTAGTTGGCCGAGAATTGCAGTGAACAACAACGGTCATCTCCAAATTCTCCATCACAAATGCATGCCGATTATCTCTGAACAACGACATACTGTGAAAACGATCTTTTCACATCACAGGACGTCAGACGTGCATATTTAAAGAGAGGAATGTCACAAACACATACACAGTCAATTTCACCTACAGGCACATCCTCCAATACTTGAGCAACTTTACACATATTTTTATATCCCCTGTTTTTCCCAAACACATTCTGGAATTTGTCCCTTAGTACTTGTACTTGTGAGCCTGGTAGCGAGTCTAGTCTAATATTCACGGCATGCATCTCCCTGTTTCAGACAACGGGCTTTTGGATGTTTCGAGTTTTTTTATGGTGTCATACAAAAAGCTTAGATTTGCTAATAGGAAAGCCAAACTGTTTTTTAAACAACCATCTTTCAGTATATCTTGAAGAATATCGATTAACGAAGCCCGATAACAGGGAATCACAACAAGATATATTGCCTTACTTGATGGACATGAGCGAGAGGCGAGAGATTTGTTTAAATTAAATAATGTTCATACCCGAGCTCTTATCTGTTGTGTTTCATAAACAAAGCGTGGAATGAAATCATCTTCAGCAACAATAAACATTCCTAATTATGTGTTGCAAGATCTCTCCTTCTTGTCCATATTAATTTATTCTCTAATAATAACACTGATAAGCTGCCAAGCAGTTCTCAGAACTTGTGGCGATACTATTACAAAAATGGATCACGGATACACCACACAGCGCTTAGAAACACGAAGCAACCAAGAATTCTTAAAAAGATAACGTACTTCTGAGTGATATAATTGATATAGTTTTAAAATACTATTTAAAAGTTCTTGTAAAAAATTATTTAAGTAAAAAACTCGAAGATTTATGTGTTTATAATAGATTTCCTGAAAATATGTATTTACACAATTTTTTGTGAAAATATGTGTTTTTATGTGAAATAAAATTCGGGTTTTAAACTTGAAACTTCATGTTCGGAATTTTTAACTTTGTTAATTGTCTTTTATCGCATACAAAAAGAATATTTAATTATATAGGAATCCGCTCCTTAATCATAAGGAAAGATTTGAAAACTTTAAATAAGTTTTTTTCTGGAACATTCACCGTTATAAAAGAAATCCTTATGTTTCTATGATCCATTTGGCAACATCACAGCTCTGCAATAATTCTAAGCAAGTGCGGCCTACACTCATTACCTTCCCCTCCCCTATGCTGTACTCAGTCGGTAACACGCGACTTGCGCTGCGTTGCAAGATTTATTTCAACGATTTTTGATATTATTCAGTTTAACTTCATGACTAAATGGTTTAATTTGCAAAAAAAATTAACAGTACAGATTATTTTTACCTATCTGCTACTATACCAATCAGTCATTTATCTCGGGCCATTACCGTAATAGAGCGCTGCAAACATTGGGCAAGTTTTTTTTTCTGTTTAACGGTGCTTCATTGAAGGAAAAGTGTAATACAAATTGTGTTATATTTAACATGTAGAATCACCTCTTAAATTTTGGTGCAGAGGTTACCATCTATCCTGTATGTATATAGCTTGAAATATGCATGCAAATATGATGTACAAATTCTTAAAATATGCACTATAACACACAATATAAATTTCGAGAAATAACACCTCATAAATATTATCACTTCTAAATGGATGATAGTTTTTAAACCTCAATACATGCACAATTTGTTTAAAGTTGTGAAAATTCTTATACATTGCAAGAAAACACAAACAACTAAATTGATTTTCACTATATTAAAGTATAAAATTTCTATCATTTCCCAAATTAAAGCTGGGAATTGCTGGAAACTATAAACATGTCATTTTCATGTTTTCCACCTATCAGAGAACATAGCTTTGTACACTGGGACTAAGCTTTCCACGTCACAATAAGGCAAAAGGTACACGAAATAAAATATATATTTCTTCTTGTGTTAACTACCCTTATTCTATGAATTATAATTTTATTCTAAAAGCCGTCTATGCGGGTAATAGATAATCATAGATGGCATTTTAAAATAAAATTATATTTCACGATTATGGCTTATCGTAAAATCAAAAATGACTTTAAAATAAAAAAAAATACTCATATTCTGCTTTACCACGCAACAATTCTGCTGTCTTACAAACATAATGGTATCCAGAATATTTTGCAAGCATTGATTGAAGTGTTTCAGCAAAGTTGTTTGCAATTCCATAAGCTTCAGGAGTCTAACATTTTGAACTAAGGACAAGGACTCTTACAATGGAAAAACACTGTGTTCCTATTTTTGTTATTTTTTCAGATGGACTGACTCACGTGGAACTAAAACAAATGAGCTGAGTACAGTGAGATTAGTTGGGGACATTCGAGTTTTTGTCCAGAGCTTTGATAGCCTGCCTGCTCTGGACGAAAACTCGAACGTCCCCAACTAACCTCATTATATAATGTCGCGTTTGCACAAGGCGTAAATCAATGCTTATTCAGTAAACTTCGGAAAATTGTTTTTAATTAGTTATTTTACCTCGCCTTATCAACTGCTAAGGTTATCTAGCGTCTGAATAAGATAAAGGTGATAATGCCGCGAAATGAGTCCAGGGTGCAGCGCCGAAACTTACCCAGCATTTGCTCTTAATAGGTTGAGGGGAAAATTTCGGAAAAAAAAAAAAAACTCAACCAGGTAACTTGCTCCAATCAGAATTTGAACCTGGGTCCTCTGATTTCACGGTCAGACATTCTAACCGTTACAGCACAGCGGTGGACTCTAAGAATAAAATTGTTGTGTCATTTTTTTGCATTGCAAAAGATAATGTACATTAGAATATATCCAGAATATGCAATTTTTATATAAAAAAAAGAAAAATATACATGCGATGGTCCACACCTGTGGAGTAACAATCAGCGCGTCTGGCCGCGAAACCAGGTGGCCCGGGTTCGAATCCCGATCGGGGCAGGTTACCTGGTTGAGGTTTTTTCCGGGGTTTTCCCTCAACCCAATACGAGCAAATGCTGGGTAACTTTCGGTGCTGGACCCCGGACTCATTTCACCGGCATTATCACTTTCATTTCATTCAGACGCTAAATAACCTAGATGTTGGTACAGCGTCGTAAAATAACCCAATAAAATACATGCGAAATAAATGAATCTTAAAATAGCTTTGCCAGCCTGGGTGGTGCAAGCTGTAGAGGCACAGCATGTCTCTATCGCTTGGTCCGAAGATTTGTGGGTTCGAGACCCACCTCGGGCGTGGGTGTTGTATAAATAGTAGTTTAAAAAAATGGAAAATATAAAATGAGAAACAAAAGAAAACTTTAGGAAAATAGTCTCTGCCGGTAAAATAAAAAAATAAATATGCAATCATATACACTAACAAAATATTATCTATTAAGTGATTATTATTCATGATAATCAAAGAAAACCATGTTAAATTAGTTTGCATGCAATACCATTTTTCATAATTGCAGTAAGTTCTATATTATCCTGTCTCTGATCACAATTCGTGATTTTCTTGGCATAAAGAATATTCCCACCAAATCTAGTTATATAGCAGAGCAACGTCATTTTAATTGTCTAAATAATAATAATAATAATAATAATAATAATAATAATAATAATAATAATAATAATAATAATAATAATAATAATTACAAAAAATAATATTTCCTACTATTATTAGGCCTACTGATATCCAAGTAGTACTAAATCTCAGTTATAGAGTTAAGGCCCATTCACAATGAAAATTAAACATAACCGTAACATAAACACAGAAGTTTGCGGCCAGACTACCAAATGGGATCATTCACAATGATTCACATAAGCATTGGCATAAAAATTACCGTAAGACGTTAACATGAAAGTTTGCAAACTCCAAACTTTAATGCTTATGTTTACGTGATTTGCAAACAGAACAAAATCGTGGAGCGCTGAAGTATACGACAGAATATGAGGAAATGGCGTCGTTATGTTTTTTTGGTTACCAAGTATGTTTGCTGTTATGTTTATGTTCCCATCGTGAATGATTTTGATTCTACCGTAACATTTAGCTTATATTCTTAAGTTAACGCTTACGTTATGTTTAATTTTCATTGTGAATGAGCCTTTATTCTCTAGTCTAGACTGATTATTACCTTCCTGCAATTGATAAGTCAGCTTCCCCTCATTTGCTTGTTGGTTCGCGGGAAAAAAATGCAAAATTAAGATAAGAAATTTGCTATCAGAAGATTTCACCACTAGCAAGAACCTGCTACAGGGCTTTTGTTTATCCCCCTTCCATGCTTCGTCGGAGTTCTGTGACTGCAGTGTGCACCCCACAGTGACTTACGGACAGCACGTGTGCAGTGTGCACCGTTAGGGCAGCTCTAAGAGGATACCACCACCACCACTCTAATACTACTAATAATAAAATAATAACAATATTTTAACTAAATTTTATAACGTAAAGTGAACAGGACTTAATTGTAGCATTGAGGACAGGGCATCTCGTCTTGGAAATGAATGTTGCATCCAGTTGTGAAACTGGGCGTTCCTTCAGTACATCTCACGCTTCGCCTGATATAATATGGACAGTGAGAGAAATGCTATGACTCATATTGAATCAACTCCAGCATGCAGAGGGAAAGTTTCAGACATAGCTTGGAAAGGAAAATAAAATACTAGTCAAAAAATTTACACATAAATCACGATTTATAGATATGAGACTACTGACACTGTGAAATATTATTCTAACATAAAAAATAAAGATCAGAGCTTTCTTTATTAATATACAGCAGCAGAATAAGTACTGCCAAGGTTTTTATATCTGTCACGAATTGCACATTCATTTCTCCTAAACGGAACAGAAAACAAATAGGCCTATACTCTATGTACATTCACGTTATAATTTCAACGAACCTATTCTTGTAGGGTATCACAGGAGGTTTTTCTTAATCCTATATTTCGTAAAAAAGCAAAAGGCTTAATGTTTGTCCCTATTTCTGATAGAAGATACCTTCATGTATCTCACACTAATACTTTATGTGGAAGAGTTCTTCTGATGTCCTTCCATCTCTTTTTCATAAAAGGGATGGATCTTCAAATCTCTCTGCGAAGAAAGATAGTCAGAACTCTTGTTCAATCTGCAATTAGAATATGGCGTCAGCTTTTTTAATGAAATATCATGCCAATTAATTTATTATTAGGCAGGACTACTTAGTTCCTAATCACATCTCTTAAGTACAAGAGACCTTCAATTCTCTCACACAATTTAATTCAAAAGAGATCTTTAAGCTGCCCATGCCAAATATTTTAGGTAGAAAAAGTTTTTGAAATCTCTACTTCATCTACTTTACTTAAAAGATATCATGAAATTTGTCACGCCAATTATTTTCTGTGGATGTGGACGTGTTCAGATCTCTCATTCTATACTTATGTTTTAAACAGACAAAGTCTTCAGGTTTTTCATGATAATTACATTACACAGGAGATCTACAGATATAGACTATTACTCTAGTACCATAGTAAAATTCTTTAAAATTGACACTGGTGAATAAAATTACGTATGCAGCTTTACTATTGCGAATTTTTTTTCCACTTGTCCTGTCTTTCACTCTGTAACATATTTGTTATTGTACGAATAATTAAATGCCAATGTGAAGAGATGCTCTGCCTGCTTATTCGAAGACTGGCAGTTTGTATTACGGACGAGAGCCAGCTGTGTTTGCATTTGTCTGTCCTAAATTTTCACATTGTCAAAACGTTGTCAGTTGATGGAGCCGCATGCTACACGTCAAGAAATGTGACGGATCCAGCCAGCACTGTGAAGCGTGTGGTGCAAGACAGAGGGAGAGAGGTCGAATGTCTTGGAATGAAATAAATCCGCGTGCTGATGGACTGTTCTGAGAACGAGAGGTTCACAAGTGTTTCCTGATCATCCCTGAACGCCTTACTATTAAGCTGAGCATAATAAAGTTATATTCAGGAAAAAATGAGACACAAAAATAAAAACGAATGTCAAGAAGTCAACACATACTTTCTCAATATACATATAACATTTATTTCCCATGTTATGAATGATTTTACTGTCTATTTAATATGTACTTAAATAAATGAACATTCGTGTCGAAAATTGCACAAGCAATCTTGGCAATCCCAAATGTAAGACATTAGACTCAATTCCTTCACAAAATTTTATCGCCACTTAGAGAAGGTCTTCCTGAGGTCAAATGGAGCGAAAAATGTAAATAAAAAAAATAGGGTTCGACCTATAGTTAAGTTGCTACAGGTTATTGAATACTTGAAATTAGAGGTGAAATTTAATAATATCACTACAGAAAATACAAAAAATGGATACATTTCCCACTCCTGTAACTACTTATTTGTTCCAAACTTCTTTCTACTCATCAAATCTTAGTTTTACAATAGATTTTCAAACGTGTCTTCTCCTACCTCTACACTCTTGGTCGCACGTTTGTGAATCGCGCGTGTCGAATTCCTTAACTTATCAGAGCTGTTCTTGATTATTGCTTCGGCGTCCATAATGCGCACAATTAATTTTTCACGTGTGTTTACCTTAATCTGTCACATCCTTCATCCACCTTCATAACAATTTTCAAGAGGTGTCAAATCTGGGGACCTGGCTGGTCAGGGATGAGGAGCTCCGCCAACAATCCAACGGTGTGCGAAATACTGGCTTAGATAATCTCTCACGGTGAGAATGAAAAGAGCAGACATCCCATCAAGTTGAAAGTGCATACGAAGTATCGTTACAAGAGGAACATCGTCGTTTTGAAGAAAGTGTAGATATCGGTACATGTCACCACTTAAGTTTCCAGGTAAAATGAATGATCCTATCAGCTGATCATACAGAACACCACACCATACATTTATTCTAAATCTATGTTGAAAATTGAGTTTATCTGTGGCTGTAGGATTAATATCTGCCCATTCATGTAAGTTATGTAAATTATTAATGCCATTCCGTATGAATTGTGACTTTTGAATTTTTTAGTTGGTTATTTAACGACGCTGTATCAACTAGGTTATTTAGCGTCGATGGGTTTGATGATAGCGAGATGATATTTGGCTAGATTAGGCAGAGGATTCGCCATAGATTACCTGACATTCGCCTTATGGTTGGGGAAAACCTCGGAAAAAACCCAATCAGATAATCAGCCCAAGAGAAAATCTAACCCACGCTCAAATGCAACTTCGAATCAATAGGCAGGTGTGTTAGCCGACCGAGCTACGGTGCTGGCTGTGAATTAAAGTACAAGGCGAGTCATTGAAGTACGAACAACATGAGGCGTTTGTGCTATCGTTGAGCGCACAGCTAATTTTGTCAGGACCTGCTGTAGATGCCTAAATCCATAATTTATTACCACTTTTTAAGAATTTTCTCTCTTTCAGTTTACGTTGTGCATTATTACAACAGAGAAAATTCCTGTTAAAAACACTATGTCCTGCTAATATTAAATATTGCTACAATGCAAACAAAATCAGGAGTTTCCAAGAGACATACCAGTCAATAAATTATTTTCATATTTACTCAATATTTCGTTTCAATTTAATGTACAGAGATTTTTTAAAATAAATGTTATGTTTCTCATACAATGTCGATGTCTGTAGTATGCGAGAATTAATCAATCACATACCTAAATGTCCAACTATCGCGATTTTAATTTCGGAGTTTACCTCGGCATGAGTGTACTGTGCACTAATACACAATGGAAATCCGATGCTATGATTTGAAATCTGTACGACATCAGAAATGAAACGCTACTTCGCACTGTTCATTTCTGTACCTCAGATGTAATGCATGGCAAGTCCAAAATGTTCAATTCTGAGATTATAGCATTACTGAATTTCTTAGGGTAAGATCTATCTGAAAGTATATTCTGTTAAGTCCTGGGACGACTGATTTCGGATATAATTAATTTTTTCAAAAGAAAATGTTCATATATTAGGAGTATATTATACAGTTGTATCGGTATGTTTCGCATAACTCTCTTTACTCCTATGCATGTCTTATCATTTTGAAGGTATTACTACGGTTCCGATATACCAAAAATAAAAGAAAGAGATTTGTAACTTTATCAGGTATGAAAAAATAAATCTGAAATTTGATATATTTTCTTGTGTTTTAAAGTTGTCATACGATACCTCTGAGGTACATACAAGTTTGTAGTTAGCTTTTATGTACCTTTTAAACCACAGTCACTAACCAAAAACTATACAACAGTGGTTGCCAACACTACGAAATGATGACGTAATAGAAATGCAGCCCGCACACCACTGTCGCAGAGAGTTGAGTGGAATGGGTAAAGCTGCAGGTAATGCAGTGCAGAGACGGACTGTGACCGGGAAACAAAAACAAATAATCTTCTACTTACTAGTTACATACATGTAATCCATGTTTTTTTTTCCTCCTGTTCATCATTATTGTATAATTATCAAAACAAAATATATTTTCTTATTCGCCATGACAGAAAACACGTACTCTACACCAGCAGACGTTTGAAATCAGAAGTTTCATCATGAGCAACCACCGTAATTTGTGCATGAAGACTCCCATCTGTTAAGCGAGATCTTTTACATGACTTTATAGTGTTCATTTTAGAAAATAATTGTCCACATATGTATGTACAACCAAACATAGCTTCAATTCTCATAGCGACTTTTCTGAGACACGGGAAGTTTGCCAGATCGATATTTTTAAAAATATCAAAACCAACTAAATCCTTACACTTACTCTTTATAAAAGTATCATTTTGAAGACCGGCAACTTCAAGTTGTAAATCGGGTCTTACATTCAGTAAGTCCATTGTGAAAGGGTTTACAAAGAGGGAAAGAACAGTTTCTATGTGTTTGAAATCCCCAAATCGTCTATCTTTAAACTCTGTAATTACTATATCTAGGATATCACTGTATTTTTTCATCTTTTGTGCCGAAATGTTTGAAAAAATGACATTTCGAAACACAGTATCGACACACTTAGAGTAGGCCTATTACAAGTGCACTGTACGTCCGCTGCTGATACCTGTCTGCTTACTTCTGAAGATATGAAGGGGGTAGGAAGAGGGTGGGGGTTGATGTCATCGTTACGCTTGAGTAGAGACAGGGGCATGTGTCGCGACACAGCGTTTGGCGATCACTGCAGTATACAATAATGATGAGATGACAAAAATGTCGGAGGGAACTTCAAATGTCATTGAGTCTGGCCGAATGCGAGCGCCGGTTATCTTGGTAAGGATTAGTTACAGATGAATCATTTATTGTAAAAACATCACAACCGACATTCTTTACAACATTTTTTTTGTGGATTTTGATGCCTGCATGAATGCGCATCTTTTGATATAAAAACCTTATATCTAGCATGACCGTAACATGTAAAAAATTGGACAAGAAATATGCATTTATTGTAAAAACGCCACAACTAACATCATATATGGTGTTTTTCAAATAAACTAGTTTGCCACAGCAGCACTGTCGCACCCAACAGCTGATTTCAGTCACTGCCGGATCAGTGTTTTGTTCTGTCTATTGCTGATTAAGTGTTGCCCTTACTATTATTAACTGTTTTGGGTATTTTGTTACAAGATGGTTAGTTTAAGTGATGAAAATGTTGCTAATGATGATTACTGAGAACTCCACTAAGTTCAAGGTAAAACGAGTCACAGCTAATGATGTGGTTAACTTCAAAGCTTGGTGGCGAAAATTGTATAAGCTATCTAGAATGTCTGATTCATCTTATGGCCGTGGTGTACCAAAAGATAAAAAGGTACATTTTAAAATTTCGAAGGTGAATGAGCTTTTTCACTGCAACGGACAAAAAGGTAAAGTTCTTTGGTAAATAGTTCATTGACAGCATTGCACCGGCAGAAGAATTCACCATTAGAATTCTTGAGAAAAGTGTTTGTGCTGAAAATTTACCGTTTGAACTGTCAACAGACCTAGCTCATAACAGCTCGAGGCTACCAATCGATGTTAAAAAACTGGAGGACCTTAAGATGATTTTGCAGTACATACCGGATGAAGTGAAAGGATTCTACACAGAACTGTACACATAGCCTACCACCAACAAAGCTAGTAATAACAGTGGAAGCTAAGACTAAAAAAATAGTAAGTCTCGATAAGAAAAATGTCTGTTGCAACAGAGAAAATTTTAATTTTTTTTTTTTTTTGTGATTTTATACTGTAGTTTTTACATAGATTACAAAGTTTTTCATACTTACTTTCATTCACTCTGATACTTCGAAAAAGGCAATGCTTTGCTTAGTTTCAGTTTGTTTGTTGGAAAAACCCCATAACATCCTAATTAATTTAACTTTTTTGGGGACTTTACACATATTATAAAACAACTAGTGGTGAATAAGCCTCATATTTAGCACCTAATATCACTTGTTAAATACATTTTGACAATAAAAATAAAAGTAATGAAACTAAACAGTTTTTATTGATTTACCAAAAGTTTTGTTTTTGTCACTTGTGGGGTTTAAGAAATAAACCAGATTCAGATGCGGGACATTCAGCCGCTAGAGCAGTGGTCGTCAGCACCAGCTGAAATGGGTTGCGGGTAAGCTATGCATGGCAATGTGCACCCTCGTGCAGGAGGAAGCATACCCGTCAGCAGCCACGAATGCACGCTGGTGCTGTAAGAAACTTGCGGGTAAGAGACGCTAGCCCGAGAGTGCAGTGTTCTGATGACTGCTGCGCTAGAGCATTGGTCTTCCATTCAATCGGTCTGTATTCGAGCCTCGGCCTGATCGTGATAGCATTTGTGGTGGAAAAGCAGACGTTACATGGGGTTTACTCGGAGTACTATCGTTTCCCTCTATCATTCCACCAACACGCTCCACTTCCCTCTCATTTCATCTATCATCTGCAATAGTTAAAAATAAGTTAGGGTGAAGTCTTGGGAGTTCGCACGAATTTCCGATACTGATACAGGACTTATTGGTTTGGAGCTTCGAACCCTTGGGCTTATCAGGTACTAGTCTGGGGATGGAGCTTGGCTCTGTCATACATAAAACAGATCGATCACCTCTCAGAATGGGATCCAAGAATGTCACACAATCCACTGTCGGTCTGGAACAATAATCGCATGTAAGACTCAAATGGGCCCAATAGGAACCAAAGTGCAACAATCTATCCCGAGTCTGTCATCGAAAATCCAGCCAGCCAAGTTTACCATTCGTACATTTATCAATGGCAGTTGCCTAGAAAGCTCTTAATAATTGGTCTATAATTCTGTTGAGACTGATAATACATTTATTACAATTATTACAATCAGAAAACCGCAAAATTACTTATTAAATATAATAGAAGCAAAGATACATAAAAACTATTACATACTCAAAACAGGAATGAACATGTCAAATATTTAAATAAAACATAAATATAAATTAAAGAATTTACCCCAGTATGAGCAAACGCTCGTTGTCGGGAGTTCAAAACCGCACTGTAGATAAGCAGAAAGAATAAGACAAAATAAACAATTAATATAGGCAATAAAATAGCACAGGTTACAAAAACAAGAGCCTGTATGATAAAAACAATCACAATTGAAAATATTTATAACCAATATTCACAATAGTATGTAAGACTAATATTTAGCAATTAATTATCTAACTCTATGTTAAGTTCCCTTAATAGTTTCTTTAATTTTCAGTTTAAATTTAATCATACTTATGTTAACTAAAACAGGGTACTGAGAAATTAATTTGTTGTAATAACTTTAAGCCATAGTTGAAGATATGTTTCATACCAGAAGCCGTTGAAGTTTTGGATTCTGTAAAATGAAATAATCTTCTCGTACTATAATTATGCCAATATGTGTGGAAATTTTTCTTGTTCCTATGAAAGAAGTACAGTAAATCCATGACGCTTCGGCCCATGAAGGGCCAAGATCTACCAGCCGGCTGCTGGCCTCACGTCCACATGCCGAAGCAGAGGTGGACAATCATCTAACCAGAATGTAAGTATCGTGTGGTTAGCACGATGATCCACCCAGCCGTTATAGCTGCTTTGCGAAACCGGATTTTCTCAACCTATCGTAGCTCCCCAAGTGCATCACGATGATGGGTGGGCACCGGTCCCTACATTGGCCGAAATTTCATGAGAAAATTTCTTCCTCCATGAGGACTCGAACCAGCGCGCATTCCGTAAAGCGAGTCCTAGGCAGGATGCCTTAGACCGCGACGCCACGGCGCGGGACTCTTATGAAAGAACGTTAATAATATTTATATATCTGCCCCAATTTGAATATTATTATTATTATTATTATTATTATTATTATTATTATTATTATTATTATTATTATTATTACACCATGCATTCACAGAAACGGTACACCAAAAAGTTTGCGTTTTTATTCATTCGAAAGAAAAGTAGGCTAATGGAGGATGAGCTCCAGTTTTTTGCATATGTTGAGTTATTCACTTACACACTGAGCCTCATAGATTATTTTCATCCTCTGTTTACTGTTCAACATCACGTCTCATAAAACACGAGATGATCACCAATTTGACGCCGTCCGAGACTATGTTGTAATTATGGCGTCACGTGGCCTGCACATCATATTATTATTTCATGTTAACTATATGAAAGCTCGGACGTGATGTAACTTTCAATAGAGCCAATATTTTATCAGCTTCGAGGCGAATACATTCAACTGCCCACCGTGTCTGGAAAGGCAGAGTCACGAAGTTATATAGGCACTTAGTACAGAGTTTATTTTTGGAATGTTTTAAAGTAAACATCTTGAGAACACTAGACTGATTTTCATTAATTAGAGCGCTGTAACAATCTGAACTTTAAAAAAAGAAATAGTAGTTGAATAACTATGAAATATAATAAACACCTGCAAAAGTATTAATGTAAATCAAAGCCGCGTGTTATAAATGTAGCGAGCAGGGTTCATGCTGAGACTGCGTTCGCGTGACTGATTACCTTCAACTGTAAGGCGAATGGCAGATAATTTAGCGCACAATTCCGAATTCATTTCAGTATTATTATTTCACTATCATATATTCCACTGACGCTAAATAACCGTACTTAATACAGTATCTGTATGTAACTGTTAAGAAGAATTATTATTGTGTATTTTAGTCTGAAAAAAATCATTTAATTGTTATTTTATTACATAATTAAATAACATTGTTTTATAAGTAATATGTTAGTACATGATGTAGAGTATGATCTTTTTATGTTCAACGAATACTTCCCTCTAATAAACACAGAAAAATTAAGCATTTGAATTACCTTCAATAATAGATTCACCAACCAGTTATTTTTAGTCGAGTTACTTACGTCCGGTCTCTCTTGTTTTGATAAGGCTATACACGCAGACATGTTTCTTACAGTGAAAAAAATAATAGCTTAACAGCTCAAAATTGGTCTAAGTCTATGTTATACTCAGAAATAAACTACGTATTGCTGACGCCAGCGTTTCTGGCGCGTGTCCTTGAGTATAATGCTCAGTCTGCAAGCATCTGTTGATAGTGTAGCTGAGAATAGTACCACCTACTATATACGTCACGTCAGCAATCTGCCAACCACAGTTGTCAGTCTTGTTGCCCAGACTGCGGCAAAAGTAAGATACTCGCACTTAACTTTCCCCACGCTAGCGTTCCTGTGTACAGTGTCCAGTCAGTGAGTTTTTGTTGTCACTGCAGCTGAGAACGGTATCTCCTCCTAAATACACATCACATTAACAATCTGCTAATCACAATTATTGTAAGCTATAACGCTCATAGACTGCTACAAAGGTAATACACTCGCACCTAAGTTCCCATTACTTATTTCACATGCCAAAAGCGGTGGCGCGGCCTATACAAGGGGCAATCAATAAGTTTCCGTACCGCCCTTAATGTAGGCAACACAGGACATAGTAAACGGAGAAATTATCTGGAATCTATATTAAATTCATCACTTAAAAAGCAGAGAAGACTACCAATAAGGCATATATGTAGTGACTCCAGGAAAAATAGCAATAGATGCTTGACATGTTTGCACAAAATCACGTGTAGAAGCTCAGTTATTTAAGACAATCTGACGCTGTTTGGTAGATTAACTCAACAGGCATGGAAAAAACGATCTTCAGTGACACGGGCATGTATGTTTAACGGTACAATAAATACAAGTACAGTTGGAAAATATGTATAGACCTATTGATTGCGCCTTTTAAGTGCCGAATTGTTTTTGTGAATCGTGTGTGCAAGTCCATCCGTTCACATGACAGATAACCACAATTCTCATGCCGGAAAAGCGAAATATGTATTTGCTGTGATTTCCAGTTTTCTAAAGAAGAACACACACTTATTAGTTTATTACACAAAGTTGAGACATATTGATTGCTTGACGTTAGCTCTACTTCTAAGATTAGGTCTCTCTGTTTCATTCTGTCCCCATTTCAAAGAGGATTCATAATAATTTTGTCGAACATGAAGATTTGAACCCTAAAACTGACACCCTGACAGAATTCTGTGATAGAAGACTTGTAACAATAAGTATTCACATTTTCAAACGAAATTCATACCTCTAATTGTGTAGGCCTACGTCTTCTGTCATCAAATCCTATCACCAGATCAGATCTTAATTATCTCATTTTCTGTTAAGAAATCTTGTTTTGTATTAATTTCATCAATATAACTGCTTTCTAACAAACTTTTCTTCCTTAATGGAGGGTACTTGACTTTTGCTTAATTTTACCCAGTGTCCTTCTTTAGGAGGAATACGCCGCATTTATATACTCTTTGCCTCAGAGCGTTGCTCTTGGTGCACCATGGAAGGTGCTCTACAGTACATAAGTGTGATGATTATGATTAATGAAACAATAGTGGAATATCGGTAGGAAAAACGGGAGTAACCAGTGAAAACCTACCATCTAGCATCGTTTTATACACCACAAATTCCACATGGACTTTCCGGGATTCGAAACCGGGATACCAGTGTAGAAAGCTGACGTTCTAGGCATTCGACTAACGGTGCGCCTACTGACAAAATGTATCAATGATTAAAAAGCTACCATAGTTCCTCATGAGTGGTGCTCTGTTGGTATCACTTATGAGGTTCAGACCTGTCTTCGGACAGTTAAGGAGCATAGTATCAAAGTTCGACAACTCCATTTTTTCCGATTTCAAGATATTGATTGTTTCTCATAAAATTTTGTGTGCTAAATGCGATTCTGGAACTATTTAGGTCCAAAAAAGGATAGAACAGAACGAAAATAGCACTTAATTGTGCGCTTTAGAATCAAAATGTAGACAACTCCACTGTGGCTTGGTTTCAAATTAGGACTATTCTTTCAGTAGCCAATGAGAAGCCTGTATTCGTACTACCTTTTCCCATCACGCATTGCGAATCCAACATGGTTGATTGTTTATATAATCGGTTTGTGGATGAATGAGTACTGTTCTACGTAAATTTGCTTTGAAACCGAGTTAGAAGAGACTTAGATTCAAAAGTAGGCAATTCACTTTAAATATAGCTCCGTTTGGTTTCAAAAACAGACAACTCCATGACTTTGTTTCAGACATGGACAACTCCACTTTTTAAACTTAAATTTCGACCTGGATATTAGTTTTAAACACATTTTGAGACTGAAATTCACTTTAAATATAGCTCCGTTTGGTTTCAAAAACAGACAACTCCAATTTAAATATGGCTTCATTGGTTTCAAAAACAGACAACTCCATGACTTTGTTTCAGACATGGACAACTCCACTTTTTAAACTTAAATTTCGACCTGGATATTAATTTTAAACATATTTTGAGACTGAAAAAATATTTCTATGATCCATGAGAATGTTTAAAAGAATGTACGTATAACGGTGACGTTTGTTTCGAGGATCTAGTTTTCCGCCTCTCTTGTTAAAAAGAGCAGAAGTGGAGTTGTCCAACTTTGATACCACAATTTAGTATATACAGTCACGAAGCTCAATACGTAGTACAATATATATGCATCCAAGATAGTTACTAACCACTAGGATCGCTATTATCGCCTCGTTACAGAGAATGCGAAATAGTACCCTCACAACTCAAGCTTCGTGACTGTATATATTAGACTGTGTTGATACCAAGCTCGTCAGTTGACGAAACGACATAGTGACCGTAACCATAGTGATTCTGTATAAATAGAAAAAGTATTGCATAGCGATACCAAAAAATATTGATTCAGATGATTTAAAAAAAACACGTCGTCACATAACGTTTCGATGATGTCATAACTCGCTCAACAATTGTCGTAAAATTATTTTGGTTCCATAAAAATATTCCTTTCTAAATGCAAGGTTTGACGTCTCTGAGATTTTGTCCAAAATCGCCTCATGAAATTTTAATTACATTTATGCGTTAAATTAAAAAATCCTGTATAAAACTAATTTTATTTATTCAGTTTTTATCTATTTATTTATTTATTTTTATTCATTCATTCATTTATTCATTTTTTATTCATTCATTCATTTATTCATTTCTTATTCATTTATTCATTTTTATTCATTCATTTATTCATTTTTATTTATTCATTCATTTATTCATTTTTTATTTATTTATTTATTTATTTATTTATTTATTTATTTATTTATTTATCTATTTATTTATTTGAAAGTAGACAGGCATTATTACCCATAAAATGCATGTGCTGTTAATAGAAACGGCATACCAATATTGTTTACAGAGTTGTGATAATGATGATAATTTTGAATTTATGGAATAAGACAATAAGAATAAGACTTTTTCTAGAAAAAAATTGTTTCAGTGAAATTTCCCATCACAGCTTTTCACTGAAGATGGAAATGGCTGATCCTCCTGAACAGAAACAATGCTGTCCAGCAGCGCTGTGGCTACAGGTCGTGTTATATAAATATGAGAGAGCTCGTAGGCCAAACATAATGCCCCATCCTGGGACAACAGCACAGGCTACGCGAACTCGGTGAAAGGCAGAGAGATGATTACGGTGATACCACAGCATTTGAACTTTCCAACAGCTCCTTATGGCTGTAATTGTAACCTCACTTCCGAATTCTTGTGCACGTGCAACAGATATGCCGACTGTTTAATGGTACGAGGCATTAGATGCAACAGTTCCTGGACAGCAGCTAAACCGCGAATACTTGCATGCTCTTGGCCTCCGAGGTCATCCTCATTGACCTGCACATCTTGGAGAGTTCTAGCGCTGTGAACTTTATTCACGTTTTGTCGTCTCTCTGACTAGAAGACACGTCTGTTCCTGATAGCTCAAACATGGCCCTCGCGCGCAACTAACTTCACGCACTTCTGTATTCTTTTGCTCACTGAAGTCAAAATGACGTGAAATACGACTTGTAGCAAACATTTCACTGAATTTAAATATACTTATTCGCTGATATTCGTAGTTCTGAAGGTTTTCACGCTTTATCTATTATATTTTTTATTTCCTTGCGACCTGATAGCAGAACACACGGTCAATATCTCGTGAAATGGGATCGGCATAAAACTGGATCTGTATATGGACAATAAAAGGCATTACATTAACAGTGAAAAAAATTCTCCGAGAAAACAAATTTCACTAAGTGTACTGTAGCTTCATAGATTCATCATGATCTTTAGCTTCAAAAATTGATCACGATCTTTAGCTTCACAAATTCATAACGATCTTTAGTTCCACAAATTCATCATGATCATTAGTTTCACAAATGCATCACGAACTTTAGCTTCAAAAAATCATCAAGATTTTATCGATCCATTCAATAAGTGAATTTTCATAAGAAATGTACCTTCCTCCATGAAAGCTCGAATCAGCACTCATTCCGTAACGTTAATCGAAATCATGACCCCTTACACAAGCAGCTACGGCTCGGAACATTATAAGTACACTATATAAACAACTGCTGTTTTTCAATATTGTCCTTTTAAATTAGCAGAGCCACCAGCGTAGATCAGGCGATAGAGCATTTGCCTGCTGAACAGAAGCTCCGCTCGGGTGGGGGTACCATACCAGTTTCGGCAGATTGCATCGTTGTGTTTATTTAAGAGGTTTTCCTCAACTATAAGGTTCATGTCAAGTAATCACACGGCGAAACCTCGGTCTCATCTCCCCAAATACTACCTCACTATCATCAATTTCATTGATGCTAAATAACCTAGTAATTGATACAGCGTCGTTAAATAACTAAAAAATAAGATACATCGCCATACATCCTCTTCAATGGGTAATTACCAGGGAACGGCAGTTCATGCCCTAAAAATGTGAAGAATATGTATGCATTTATGCCGTAAAAATAGAGAAATATGCTACAAAATACGCATTATCAGTCTGAGATTATTTTAACAGAAAAATAAGCTATAGGTAACTTACGTTTAGTCTATGGATTTTGAAGTTTTTGCCTCATTGCTGAATGCTCCATTTGTGCTGTTACAGTTCACAACTAAGCAGTAACGTATGTTTTCTGTTGTCATTCTTCGCCTGTTGTCTCTCAGCATAGCTTTGTAGTGCGAAAAACTTCGTTCTAAAGTCACAAGAAGTAAGAGGGGCTTGCACAAAAGCTGTGAGCTGTTCTATAGAAAATTTTGTTGGTTTTTGGAGTGTTTTTCCTTCAAGAATATCTTGAATTTCTTTAAGTTGATAATAGCCAGGGTTTATGGAAATAATATTTGCTGTTTTCTCGTTCACTTTATCTCCTACATTTCCTGGAACTGATGTTAAACTGGATATTGTTCTATCGAAATCTGCTAAAGATTGCCGTAAAGGAATACCAATTGCTAACTTGAGAATTTCCCTATGAGGGCGTCATCGTTACGTTCAAAATTGATAAACATAAATTAGTCGTGTTTACGAGGTTACACACTTTTAAAAATGAGGGAAAGACAAATAAGCATGCATAATATGCAGTTTCCCTGCATAAATGTTAAAATATAATGTTTTTTATAAATAAAGGCAAAATATGCTTTTTATGCACAATAAAAGTAATATCAATGTATTGAGAAATTTGTGATTCATGTAGATAATCTTTCAGCATATTCACACAACGATAGAGAACAAATATGCAAATGCATGAACTTCCTTTCCGTAGTAATTACTTAATACACTTTTTCAGCTGCTGTTTGGACACGACGCGATGATTCGGGGATAATGGAGGCTGAAGCAATAGTGGAATGAAAATGAGCAAACCGAACTACTCGGAAGAAACATTTTCCACAACTGCTCTATTATTATTATTATTATTATTATTATTATTATTATTATTATTATTATTATTATTATTATTATTATTGGGATGACAAGCTGATAACTACAACAGAGTGATATGCTAGTGGAGTAAGAATAGCAGCTTGATAACTGCAGTTTTACTTTCTCCTAATACACACGAAGTAGACCTAAGAAGTGTGTGTGTATCTTATGTCTACCCACTTCACTTGTGTGATTCGGATTCCGCATATTGCGGATAGATGACAGGACTGTGACTGACTAATTTTCAATTTGTATACCATTTCGGTGGGCCACGCTGTACATAATGTGTATCTGTGAAGAGTTATGTCATGTATTAGTGTGAGTGTGAGTGTATGTGTAAGTGTAGTGTAGGGAATGGGTGAGGATGATGATGAAGATGAGGAAGGTAGAATGGGAAACCCGGTGTCGGCACGTGGCCTACTCAAATAGCACCAAGGAGGCTCCAGACTTAACATCCCCTAGTTTGGAGGCAGATGCGCTGCCACAGAGCTAAGTCGGCGAACTGTAAGTCTAAGAGAAAGTGAAATTATGTAGGATTTATTGGTTTCATGGTTAGAAATTTTTTGGTATTTGCACTGTATCCTAGCTTTATAAACAGTCAATGTTTCGGATCTATCAGTGACTGTCCGTGGTATTTATTTATGTCTATAGAGTGGTTGCAGTTAACTTATATCAATAAATTTTAATTCTGAAAACGGTCTTCAAACCGTGCAACAAAGATTTAAGCCCGTCAGTAAGAAAGAAGTAAGTAAATATCAGGAAGAAGGTTCCTTTTGCAATTAAATTACCAATAAAATATAACTATCCTAGGATCAACTGTTATTAAAGCCATAATACAAACAATTTAAATTTAAAATATATATTCTTGTATATACGAACATTGTGGACTAGTGAAAAACAAAGTTCATAGATCTAAACTTATGTCTTGATCGGCAAAAAGATAGAATAAAGAGGATAAAAGAGTGCATAGAATTTTTCTTTTTCGTAATAATTTTTACTTCTTTAATTTCTCATTTTATAGTGACTGAAGACTGTGAGGATATGAAAACATATTTCGAGGTTTACAGCATACCTACATTAAAGTAGTGGTTTTTGGCATGCCAACTGTTTCCGTACAAAGAATTCTCCTAAATTATATGGATTTTGTTGCTATACATTACCTACAAATCAACTTCCCTGTGAATGATGCACGTGATACATAATCATTTAGTAAATAATCACTGGGGTTTTATGCTATAATATACAAAATGGCGATTTAGACGAGATCGGCACCTACAATTTTCCTCGTTATGTTTTACTGGGTAATGTAAACTGAGAAGTAAACCCATAGAATTCGTATCGAATAAAAACCACATACCAAGAGAGATGAATCACTGAAAGTTACAAAGAATTATTTCTATTTCTCGTTGTGAATTCTAAAGACAGCATAGATCTAGGTAGGCACCAGTTGTCAACTTTTCTTGTTTAGGGTGGATTAATTTCCACGGAGGTAATTAGTTTTGCTATGTCCGAGTAACAATACTACAGGAATATGTTTAGAATCTCATTATAAGCCAATAACATATTTTAACATTTCCCTCAACTTTAAATATCGATTTTCTTAAGTAGAACAATACAGAAAGGGTCAAACCTAAGGGACCGACACTCCCTCCGTCTCTCGGCACTGCAGCTCTCGTGGATAACGTTTTTGCCATCTCACGGCACTACAGTCTGGCAAGTGATCTTTAGCGTAGTTAGCCAATTATTTATTTAGGGAAATGGAACGAATATTGCCTGAATTCGGAGCAGTTGCTCAAATCTCCTCCATTAAATTCTATACACGTTTCAATAAGAAGTTCTGGCACACTCGGGAAAACTCAACACATTAATTGCCACACAGTAATCTCGCAACGGTAAGAATGCCGGCAAACTTGGATTTGCTGATCGGAACAGGATACACTGCGTGGTCTTTCCTTATCAGTTATTGTACCACGCTTGCACTTTACATTCTCGTTCGCAGCTAATCAGCTGTGTGAACTATATTGAGAAATGTTAATTTAAAAATGGTTAGATACAAATTACGTACGCGTTTTCGTTGTTGAACGTATCTATTGAAGAAGTCGTACGTATTGTGTTTAGCACTTTCCAGAAAGTACACAAGCATAGAAATATTGTCTTGTTAAATAATTTGATAAATGTTAATAAGGATGAAATAACAAGGCTAGCACGCAATATTAGCGAGCATGAGTTACTACAAGTTTTTCAGAGCTTCATACTTCGCTGCATCGTGTCTAGAACGTAACGGAGGATATTTTGAGCAACTGCTCTGAAATTGAGATAAAATTCTCTCCATTTCCTTTAATAAAATGTTTTCATTAATTACGCTGTAGTGCCTTGAAACGGCTGTAATGTTATCTGCGAGAGATCGTGATCTGCTTGTCAGACTGTTATGCCGAGAGACGGCAAAACTGTTGATCCCTTAGGTTTGACTCTCCTGCATATGAAAATAATTATTAAAATAACGAATAGTTATTTTATGTAAATTTGTACAAGTTGATCTTCCTTACACTGAGTTTTAAAATAAAGACAAATAGTACTATCTCTTTATTTATTTATTTTTTTTGAGTGGAGGGAGGAGGTTTAACGAATACTATTATTTTGTGCAATTTGGACGAAAGTATATATTTTTGGTGTACTCTAACGATTTTATGTAATTACGTCTTTTGAATAATAATTCAAAAAATTAAATACAAACGGTAATATCATTCTCAACATGATAGAGAGCTGAATTGTTCCGGACGCACACAACATGTTATAACTTTATTTCTCTGAAGTGAAATTATCATTTTATGCCAAACTTGTGGATTTTGGAAAATAAAGATGTATTAGTCAGTGGCTGCGTATAGTTCGCTTGACATATATTTGTGTAAATTTGATTATTATTAATTACTGCGTAAAATGCATAATGAAATAATATGTGAGCACAGACTTTTTAAAAGTATGTAATCGATTTTATCTGCCATTTCAGGTATGTCAGTCATGAAACTCTACCCTGCCTTGAGTCATGGGTGACATTGCAATTAAAAAAGGTAAGTAAGCATCATTTTTTCATTCTTGTGAACTGTGAAATTATACTCATTATTACATATTCAGAGTGCTGGTTACTGCACAACAAAACTTGGGCGGAATTTTAGAAGTAATTTCATATTGTTTATACAGTATTTGCGAACAAAGTCGACAACCACAGTCAAAGTCAGTTCTATCACAATTTATTTATAGGAGAGGCTTTAATTTTTAATCTTTATCATAAATTATAGTTAGAGGTTATTATATTATGAAAGAGGACATTTGAATGTTTCAAAACTCACGAAGTTTTGATGCATTTCAAGTGACTTGAGATGTGATGAGGATTTTGGTTTCTAAACAGGAATGTGCAGCACATTGTCTGGAAGTTAAAAAATTTATTTTATTTTATTATATCTCGAGGGAAATATGAGAACTGTATTGAGCCACATTCAACCTCATCCTCACTTTACCCAATTACCTAGAGTAGCATGCAGTAATGAATGAATTGAATAGTGAATTGAATAGTTATCTTTCTGAAATAAACTAATGGTTATGTATTTTTAGGCACTTTCGTTATGATTAAAGCGATAGTGTATTATTCGAGAGGATATCTTTCCCTTCCTAGTTAATTATAAAAAGCACAATGTTTCAAAGGTTGGACTCACCTTCATCAGACAAGGAGGGGGGAGAAATTTAGTATTCTTGAAGTTGTCTATTTCTCTTGTTACCATCCAGATATAAATAATTGCAAACCGTCTTGTTTAGTTATAGCTATAATCTAAAGTTCTGTACTGTAACTTTGATAAGCGGCAACGAAATTTCGAAAAAAAAAAAAGTATATATATTTACTTCTATTTTAATTTCTGCAACAATTTCCATTACACTTTTGAGTTTTTTTCACTTGAAAATTTCTCCATATTCCCTCTTTGTAATTAATTTCCCTCTTCCTCACTCAGGTCATGTGTCTATCTATATTTATCTAAAGGCGAAATAGGTATAGAATTTTTTTTATAATTTTAAATATATTTAATAATATTTCTTCATGTTTATTTCCCTTCGAAGCATAGATCAGTTTTTCGAAACTACATCGTAATTTTGAAACACCTCATACTTTATATCTTCAAGATATATTTATGGTAACTGAGCACGCGTAATGTAACAGCCATTTGTAAACAATTCAATGAAGTTTTTACGAGGAGCCAATACCACCTTTATTTCAAAGCAACTTCTATGTATGACGCTTGTTATAGTTAAAAAAAAGTGACACATCCAGTTCCTGAAATGTTTCCTGACGATGGCTCTTTATACATTTTACTTCACTTTGTGAAATATTGTCTCTTTACATATGAAATTACATAATGTTCGAATTTGAAAGAATGTCGAAACTTATTTTTGATCTCTCAGAATTTCTGTTCACAAATTTTCCATAATGAAATGTAAGTTATATGTGTCCCCAAAATAACCGTTAGAGTTTTTCTTACGGGTAAAGGTACGCCTTTCGCTAATTACAGTTTTACTGGTATTTCAACATATTTTCCTCAGAATCTATCAGTCCTTCAGAAATAAAAACTGGCATGCTTGATATACATTATCTGTACATCAATAAGAAATTTTAATGTTTTTCAAAACCTAATTCTTATTTCTTTTAATTATGAGAATTTGTCGTATATTTTGTTCTGTCGGACAGCGTTTACATGATAATTAAAAATACTTACGATATTTTAATGAAACTCTGCAAACATGTATAGTTCTCCAGTGTCAACAACATACTCTAGTATCTTTAATGTAGAATACTGTTCATATAGGGGAATTAGTTGTTATCATGTAAACGCTGTCCTGCTGAAAAAAAATACTCCACAAATTTTCATAATTAAAAAAACAATGTTATTAGGTTTTCAAAAACATTAAAATCGCTTAGTGGTGTACAAATAGTGTATATTAAGGATGAAAATTTTCATTTCAAAAGGACCTATAGATTTTGAGGAAAATAATGTTGGAATACAGTACAATTATGCTATCGGAAGCTGTACCTTCTCCCTTAAAGAAAGTAAACAATTGAATGATGATGTCATTTGGAATACATTTTGCAGGAGAAGCAATTGAAAGTTTGAAATGCTTAGCGCTCAAAGCTTAACTGTGATTTTCCGATCATTACTGGACAATGACTATCAGTGTTAATGCCATATAACTCTCTATGTACATTCTATATGTCTGAAGCTATTCATTGACAGTCTTGGTTCATTTTCGACAGGAAAGTGACATCCATCATTCTTGCAGTGGACTCTTCAATTATAAAAATATTCGTAGGTTCATGTAAATTTGTATTAAAATAGTCTTCATGTTCTATATTGTATTTCTTCAAATTTGATTTCCATCTAGATGAGTTCTTTTCCTTCTTAGTGCATATATAAGTTTGATAACTTTTATTGAGCGTTTCATTATTACAGTATTTGCATGCACTTGCATTGCATTGGGAACTTTGTCGTGTTCGTCTCAAAAAATTATTCTAATAACTGTATGTATGTAATAGAATGATGATAATAATGCTTTCTTTGAATATTTTTACACATTTCTAGTCAGGATTTTAAAGCTGCGAAAAGGTAATTGTATCATAAGAATTGTATCATCTTAGTATTCGTCATATGTGACGCGATTTCCTTTTGTCTAAGACTGAGTACTCATGAAATGGTAAGACTGTTGAAGGCATCGATTAGTTTACATATTAGTCCCAGTCTACAAATAATGTAAGTGGAAACTATTGTATGCAACAGAGATATGATTAAGAAATAAATACACTTTATAGTGATATCATCCACGTGTTGCATCAGTGAAGTCTGACAGCAGTGATATATTTGCTTAATAGATTTCACTACCAATATTTCTAATTAATGAATACTTTTTACAAGATAATTCTATTAAATTCTGATTTAAATATGCAATAATTTACATAAAGCATTATAAAATACATTCATTATAAAATATTTTGCAAACTTTGAGTACATTGTTTAGAAAGATTTACAGCGTTTTGTTTCCATTCATCTTGTCAAAAGCAGTTTCGTAACAGGTAAATAAATTATAAATATCTACATCAATGTTCACAAGATGAATTCTTGGAACTTTCAAATCTATTTACCTATGCCTAAAGAGATACTGTACGTATTTTCATCTATTTTTGGTTCTAAATTTATTTTACGTAAAAAATCATTCATAGGCCTAATAAAGTAAAAATTATACATCTTGATTGCACAACTTTTAACACTATATCAC
Source organism: Periplaneta americana (assembly GCF_040183065.1). Classification (NCBI taxonomy): domain Eukaryota; kingdom Metazoa; phylum Arthropoda; class Insecta; order Blattodea; family Blattidae; genus Periplaneta; species Periplaneta americana. Next base: position 86,921,500 of record NC_091124.1, on the reverse strand, counting down.
TTCGGAAAACGTATTATGTGTTTTCACGTATTCAATTTTATATTACCTTGTTAACATGTTTCGGCCTGCTATTGGCCATCTTCAGAACTCAGAGCCATCTTCAGAGTTCTGAAGATGGTCAATAGTAGGCCGAAACATGTTAACAAAGCAATATAAAATTTAACCTATGAAAGACACATAATACGTTTTCCGACAGTATAAATGTCTCATTTTGTGCTAGGCATTTCATTTCCTTGAACCATAAAATAAGTAAAGGCCAAAACAAAAATGTGAATGACGTCATAATCCTTGATAAAAACCCTATCATAATACCTGATGTAGAAAGGAGCACTGTTCTTACACTGTTCAGATCAGTGGTGTCCAAACTTGTTTACGCGTAGGCCCAGTAACTACTGATATTTGAGCGATTGGTAGTGGACCATGTTATATTTTACTTACCTAAGTGAAATTAGATTATAAACGTCGCTTCTTTTTGTAAATATTAAACAGGGAAAAGCTATTGTTAATGTATGTAATAAACTTCATATACTACTTAAATCTGGGGGGGGGAAAAAAAAAAAAAAAAAAAAAAAAAAAAAAAAAAAAAAAAAAAAAAAAAAACTTTTAATAGAAAATCACATTAATATTTAAAGAGGTTTTATTTTTTATACGTTTTTTTAAGATAATATCTAGTTCTTTCCCCAGTGATAGTGAGGTGTAAGAGCTCGACCTCAGTATTTATTTTTTTAATTTTCGTTTTGTCCATATACCGTATATAATTATGTTTAAGGTAACATGCAGAACCAACACCGTAGCTAGATACATTTCCTCTGGAATAACTTTATAACATCTTTAGGATCGAGGACTCCATCATTGAATCATCACAGTGCAGACCTAATAGTTCTAATATCTATATACTTCTGATGCTTTTTTGACATCAAAGATAAAAGTAGGCAAAAACAAAGGGACTTCGGCATCGATTTGATCAAAATCAACAAATCTGCTATCAAATTGATCTTCGAAACCCTTAATAATTTATAATAAGGAATAATTTCTGAATAATGTTTGAGTGCATTGGTTTGTTGATAATTAACCGTAGGAAAATGTCTCCAGTTTTTCGCAGAAACTTATATCAGCTATTTCATATGAAAAACTAATTGCAAGATTTGTGCTAAGATTCTTAACTTGTTAAAACTTAAAGGGCTGGGCGAGTAGTTTTATAACGAGGTGGAACAAACACGACAGGCCTCCTCTTTCAGAGCGAATAGCGGCGAATCTCAAGCGTCACCATACTCGACAAACATGAACCGAATATAGCGTCTGTAATGCACGATGATAATGCCTACTTCATATACTCATGTAAGATCTTTGTAATAGTGAAGCAAATGTCCTCAGTATACACAATGAAAAAATATTCAATAAGCTGCTGCCAAACACTATTCTCCAATTCTTACATATGCCTATTTGAAGTAGGCTTTCACAAACATATTAGGGTCCGACAGACCGACATACAGAAATAAGTAATCAAATGAATAGATAAATGGTAAATGGATAAAAGGATAAACAGATAAATGGATAAACAAAGAAACAAATACAGGGTGATTCACGAGGATTTACCGTCCTTTACGGAGCTTATTTCCGAAGACATTCTGAGCAAAAATGTCATATAAATATGGGTCCTATTCTCAATATTTACAGAGTTACGTTTCGTTATTGGAACGCATTGCTCTGAACGCGTGATCTTGGTCAGCGTGCAGTCCGCAGCCAGCGCTAAGGAAATAAAAGATAGCCGTATGCAGTTACGTAGCGCGATGAGTGCCGTTCACAAGCGTGCGGCCAAGTGTACTCAAGCGGACGGCGACATTTTTAAAAATGTGTTGTAAACTCTCCAAGACTATAAATTAGGATGCAAAATTGAACTGCAAATAATTAAGTCGGTGGAAGTGGTGTGATTTGTAATAATTTGCTGTGATAAATGCGTAGGAATAATGTAATTTTCTAGTTAAAAATAGAAAAGATGTGTGTACGAAGCAACTAAGGAGTTCAAAGCACATTTTTAGCTCCATAATGATACTTCTGAATGATTCATTCTCTATTTGTATTGTTCTTTTATCTTCAAACTAAAGAAAAAACGTATTTTGCAAACGACTTTAAATAAGTGTAACTGTGAAAAAATTGAGAATAGGAACTATATTTTTATATAACATTTTCTGTTCAAAATCTCTTCAGAAATAAGCTTCGTAAAGGACGGTAAATCCTCGTGAATCACTTGTATATAAATAAACAAATAAATAAGTAAATAAACAAATGAATGAACGAATAAATAAATAAATACGAGTAGGACTATATGTAAATAAAAATAAACAAATATATTTTGGCAACAGCAAAAGGACACTATTTTTTAAAGTTTCGCCCTCAGCGAACGCTTTTCCAAGCTCAGCAGTGAGCTTTGAAAACTCATCACTTCCGTTCGTAGAATCTTCAGTTTCAAACTTTCAGTTTGAAGTGCCGGTAATAATTATTGCCTTCGCATCACGTTCATGTCCATGTAATTAATCGAAATCACGATTGTTTCCTTTTGTGATTTCTTTAATATTGTATTCTAACAATGTCTGTAATATCGTTACAAATAACACATTATTTTGTTTTCACGCCTCCTCTCCTTTATCCCCATTTTCATTCTTGCTCCTACTCTTCTCTCTTCTTTTCCTCCTATTTTCCTCCTCTATCTCTTCACCTCATTCTTTCTTCTTCTTTTCCTCTTCCTCCTTTTTCTGCTCCTTCTCTGATACTTCATCCTCTGTCTTTTACTCCTCATCCTTTTCACTTCATTTTTATTCCCTCATTTTTTCCTCTTCATCATCTCCTCCTCCTGACACCTCATCCTCTGTCTTTCTTCTCCTCATCCTTTTCTCTTCATTTTTATTTCCTCTATTTCCCCTCATGTTTTCCTCTTCCTCCTCTCATCCTCCTCCTCCAATACTTCATCCTCTGTCTTTCTTCTTCATTTCCTTTTCTCCTACATATATATTTCCTTCCCTCTTCTCTCATCTTGTTTTCTCTCCTTCCTCTCCTCGTTCTCGTCTGATTTCTTATCTTCCATTTTTCTTCTTCTCGAAATTATCTGCTTCCTCCTCCTGTTCCTTCTTTATCTCTTCTTTTATTATTCTCTTCCCCATTCAAAGCGAGTACGTAATGCACCGTTGTTAGGACTTCATAAAATAAATAAATACAGATTACAGGGAAATAATAACGAATACCCAACACAATAAACACCATTACTATTTTCATCACTTTTCCCATCATGTTCTTTATGTCGAAGTCTTACTCCTGGTAAAATTTTAGAGGCGCTATGGTCTTAACTCTGCGAAGTTAAGTAAACCATCATCATCATCATCATCATCATCATCATTATCCACCTAAAATTTATTTTTTAACCTATCTGGTATTAAACCACTCAATATTTTAAACAACGTTAGGCTACATTGTAGATGTACCGAAACACACTGGTCTTACAATCGGTATGATGCAAATCCATCACTGGAAACGATACAGGATAAACTCAAGAAAAGTGGGCATACACTTCAGATCTTATGAAACAATATCTTTGCAAACCCGCGTATTCACTAAGCAAGGCTGCCTCATGATTATTAGGCACTAAAAATGTTATTTTAGGAGCCTAAAAGGCTCTAAAAGCAACAAAAATAGGACAATAAAATACATTGAAATTATATTGAATCACTCATAATTCATAAAGTAAACATCCATAAGACAATAAGGAACTTCACAAAGTGCACTGGAAAAGTAGTTTCTCTGTTCATAGACTTGTTTCACTTGTACTTAAGAATCCAAAGTTCACGTCCATAATTTGATTTACAATAACCAACAAGCAACATTTCAAGATTGACACACAAACTTCTGTCACGTTTATTGAACAAAATCAGTTTATATGCTGAAAAAGATCTCTCAACGTATACTGATGTGACTGGAGCATACTTAAACAGTGTCATCCTGGTTACATAATAATCGTTCCATTAGGAGTGAAAGCAGGAAATTCTGCTACCCACTGACGATATAAAGAATCCTTCGATGTTTTCAATTTTGGCATTTTTCACCATACAAAGACAATCCTAGACTGACTGCTTACTTCGTGTTCTCAACACAGTGCTGGAGTCAGAAGGACAAGGTCGATTCCGGACTAAACAAAACAACAACAATGCATTGCAACAGTGTGTCCCATATCTATGGCTACTATAAGAACTGCAATTTCCTCAGTTTCGAACGCAGAAATAGGCTAAATGCAATATTGTTGAGTGAGTATTCATATAAAAAAAGGCAAAAAAGTACATACAAAAGCAAAAAAGGGCAAAAATGTACGTATTAAAGCAAAAAAGGCGTTAACGAAAAAAAAGGCAAATCAAACTTCATCAGAATGCTTCATTTCTCACGATTCGTGCATACTTACTAAAAGCCTTTAAATATGAACATTCAAATAAAATAGGCATTTTCCTAAACACCCTATGTCTATTCATGATGCTTGCTTCGCTCAATAGATCTCTTGCCTTGCAATAATGTGCAGCGGCCTCGCAAGGGTGCGAGACTGTGAGACAATGCCAGTCGGTTTTTGGATGCGATCAGACTTGCCTCTCAATGTTTAACTCGCTCCGTGTATATTGTTAGTTGGTAAAGATGTCATCACGCAACCCGATGTTTACTGCCTTAATTGCCGCTGGCTGACTCTGCTTTTAGTTCTTGCCTCGCTACCAAAAGAACAAAACCGAGAGGCAAACAACAAGCGAGTCTGCCGTGAGAGACGGCCTCGCTTCGTGGATACGCGGCTTAGGCTAATATGAATCAGCTTAAAGGACGAAATACTGCAACACGCCATATTCAGTACAGAAGAAATGATATGAAGCAATCAAAAAGTCGTAAGATAGCTAGCAGCTTACGTGCCATACGTGGCTAATGGAAATAAAGTTCACTTTGCATTTCTGGGTGAAGAGATACTTGCAATTTGAAGGAAAGCAGGGATATAAAATGAGTGTCTCTACTCTTCAATATTGCAGACGCGTGTTGCTCAACAGCGTCAGAGATTGCTCGAGGTGAGAGACAGGATTTCTACGAGCCATTACGATATACTGCATGATACGGCATTGACTCCCTTATAGTGTTACACAATGTAATGACAAGATTTGGAGATTAAGATCCTTCAGAGGAGAGAAACTAAAGTAACAACAGAAAATGGCGAAAATAAACAATTTAATAATACACAAATCAAAACCTTACATCATTCTTTCAGTTTCAATGGTCATTCAATTTCATGTTTATTAGTATTGCCCTTAATATGCTAGCCTGGTCATCTTTCTGCCGCAATACAATATTCTTGTGTTCTAACGATTCCATTTAACAACAGAAAGAGATGGTATCTCGTAATAAGGCAAACAATTTCATAATATTTATATTAAACTGAAGTTTGTATCAAGCTCGGAAACGTAATAAAAAAGGTATTAAACTTTCAGTTGATTTTGAAACAAGTAAGACGAAATAATTATCAATTTAAATATGTCTTAATCTCAATATACTAGTATATAATAAAACAGTTTTAAAACACTTTAATTTAAAATGGTTAAAAACTAGTTAAAATTCATTCGATGATTACACACGTTTTGGTACCTGCAGTACATTTCAAGATCAGCTGTGTTGGCATTCGTACAGTATACGTTATGCTGTTCTGTTGAGTTGTGGGCTGACCAGTATAACACGCTACTCAAGTACGCCAATACAGCTGACCTTGAAATGTGTTACTGAAGACAGGGCCGGAAAAATGTTTAGCCATGAAATGAATTTTAACTAGTTTTTAACTCTACAATTTGGAATTTCTCGTTAGAGATCTTTCCTTCTCCACTCTGTCCTAGAGTAGTGATCGACAAAATTTTTGTCATCACACTTCTCTAGCTGAAGAGAAGAATTGAAGCCGAAACAGAGAAAACGCAAAACAACAAATAGAGCTTACACTCTTGAAAATACAGGTTTGTTTTCTCACAGATCTTTGCCAAAGGTTTGATGCTTTGATCGCATTTGGTATTTGATAGTTTTTAACAATTTTAATTTAAAAAGTGTTCTTAAAACTGTTTTATTGTATTAAGATTAAGACATGTTTGCATGTTTAGTCAACTATCTGAACCTCATAAATTACACCAATTAGATATCATTCATAAGTAGACTTCGTTGAATTGCCACACGCAGCATGCTATCAGGTTGCCGATGTACGGTAGTATAGAGGAAGTGAGCGACCGCCCGGTCTCGTAGTATAAGCAGTTCATGTTAAGAGTTGTGATCGGTCCAAATAGGTAGAGCAGCTACAGCTAATGTATGCCTATGTAAGCACTTCTTTTTGCATTACTGTGGTTGGAATAGTCAAAGTTTAAGATTTGTTCAGTGCAGACAAGAATTCAATCAAACATACTACAATGAGAGTGTTGCTGTTCCAAACAATTGCCCCTGGAATAACCTTACCCCCGCAGCCAGTCTTGACCCTTTGAAAAACGTGGTTGGATGCTGTTAATTATTATGCAGAATATTACGACAAAATAATGGAGGTAATTTATGCATTGGATAGCACAGATAGTTTCGCTGCTGCAGCTGTAAAATCATTGCTTTCTGAACAACTATTGGAAGATGTTCTATTCATTGATTCTAATATTAAAATCGTGTCCAAAAGCATCATCCTGTTACAATCGTCTAAACTACAACTCTCAGAAGCCCTTAATATAGTATATAAAGTATCACAAACCGTTATCCAAAATAACAATTCACTAATTTCAGAAAAAGTGAAATGTAAGTTGGGAAACATTATTGCTAAAAATTCTCCTATTCACTACTTCGTATTATAAATGATGTGCTATCAGGTCACGACAAGACGTCTGAAGTTGGTGTACTAAAAAGTAGTGACTTTCCGTTCTTCAAATATGCACCTACTACATCGTGTGATGTTGAATATACATTTTCCCAGTATAAAAACTGTTTGAGTGACTATCGGAGGAGATTCACTTTGCAGTCGCTCAAAATTTACGTAACTTTTCACTGCAACGCACATATTCAAGGGTGATGCATCTTACATTAAATTTTAAGAGTTAATATATCTCAATGTAAAATAATTGTGTATTTACATGTTTAGACATTTCCTACTTCAATGATCATTCATTATACTTCTTGAATGCCGGATACAGGTTTTATTGTAACCGCAATACAGTATACTGCTCAGTGTTTATATTAGAGTCATACTCCATCCGTTGCATGTCCCCTTCTCATACAATCTATACCGCGTGCATAGTAAACCTTACGATTCTCGTGGAAATTCCACGAAGTCTACTCATAAGGCAAGAAAGCCAGGAGATAAAGGGGTAATGGCCAGTTCTTTCTGCCCCATTCATACATCGCTGACTACTATAGCAACCTTTTACACAAATCCGACTTCAGATGTAAAGTACACAAACAATTGTTATTCCTCCGACACATATAGTCAAGTAAGATGTACTGCCTGATAATAGATGTACAGTACATATCAGCCAGAACTTCGATCAGAGGTAGATTAAGATATATTACGTATTAGTAAAAACACTGTAAACTTGTGGGTCTTTAAATAAACAAACAAACAAACAAATTAGTATGTATGTATTTACGTACGTATGTAACCTATGTATGTGTTTATCTGCGTCTCTGTGTGAAAATTAAGTATCGAATTAAGTATCGAATATAAAATTTCAATGTATCACAAAAATTAACGTTAAAAATGTTTATTTTATTCATTTGAGGAAGCACTGCGCATTGTAATGTTTCTTTTGTAACAGCCTGTACTCATGTGTTAGAAGTTCGCAAGTATTCAGGCCGTCACTTGGAGATGTATGAATAACATACTACGCAACAATGCAGAAAAAAGAAAAGTGATCCCGGTAAAATGTGTAAACTTAAAGACGAGATTAAATAAAATAATTAGAATTACATTCATATATCTCCAGGAAAGTAAGAAGGTTTCTGTTAGCACTGTTACGTAGTTTTATGGATGCATACAAGTGTTTCTGTATGAGAGAGAAAAAGAGGGAGATTGTTTTAAGTTTTGCCCTGTTATATGTAGTAGACCTACAGTTCAAGTCCTAAATAATTCGGTCCGAAACATCGCGGATATGGATGTAAAACTGTAAGAAACATGCCCCCCGAAAATACATTTGTTAAATGATCATATTCCGACATACTGTACCACGGTCAAGCTATAACGGGGGGAGGCGGTAAGTGATGTCCTCCATAATCCTGTTATATGGGGATTCTATGGTTTTGCTTTGCCCCCACAAGGAAATGCTTCTCTCTCCGCCTATGATTAAGAAATATCGCGAAATGAACCCGAACCAATTGCATGATTTTCAACGAAAATAATTACAAATTAAAAAAAAAATATTACTAAAATTTTCGTTGTCATTGGGCGGGACATGAAACATCTAGGCTCAGTCCAAGAGGTTTTTTGTGCACCAGTGATGGAATGAGTTTCGTGCTGATTGTACTGTTCGGCTATGCCGGCTCCATCAATCGCACAAGCATTCCTCTCAGCCACCCAATCCGTATACCAGTGGTCTGCCGTATTTCATATACCGGTATCTACATGAATCGTTATAGCCCTGTCAGAGAAGGAAGAACCTGTGGAACTCTGGTGCCTGTTTATACAAATCCGAGTCGTATAGAATCTACAACCATCGCCGTCTACCAATCACTGGACAAACAGCTAGGAATACTTACCATGGAGTACGATCTTTTCGGCGTCACGCAAACACAAGTTGTACCATATTTTTCGAAACGGAGATGATAATGAAAGTGGAATTATGAAGCATTGGTGGAATGACTGGGAGAACAGGAGAACACCAAAAATTAACTCTCAAAACCTTGGCTTTGTCTACCATAAATAGTGTAACTCCACCATTGTCGTAGGTCAGCGCTCTGCCAAATGAGCTACAAAGGCCGCGTCGTCTTTGTGTATATCCGATGGTAAAATCCCCTACTTGTTAAAAATCTTAAAACAGGGCAAGGTCCAAAAGCAGAGACGATAATTATTAGAAAAATGGCCGAGAGTCGCAAGGGAGACTGATATGTCCGTTGTAATTTCTTCCATCATACATTCCAGTTAAATTGTCGGGGATTTGAACTCCGGTCTCCGGCGTGAACAGTTGATACTCTTTCCGTTAGGACAGTAGTGAAGTTCTACAATCAACGTAATAAGTAATTTTTCCGCTTCTTTTACAAGCAAACTATGTATGTTTGCATATAATTAGTCAATGCCTACTCAAGGATGAGTGGATCAAAGTTTGTCGTGCTAGGAGTATATAATATGTATCTGCGTTTTTCTTCGGATTTGTTGAAGAATGCCGTTACTAGGCAATTCCACACTCCAGACTGTGCAATGCTGAACTGGTTCCGCTGACTCACGCTGCTCCAGTGACCCATTCTTGGCTTCTCAACTACATCCTTTGTTTCCTTCCATGCTGTCTTATTACTCAGACATGAAGCATGTATCACCATATGATTGAGATGTTCACGAACGGTCCGTGTCTAGATAATTAACGATTGAGATCAGAAAGGTAAAATGATTTGCTATAAACTGAAGTAACTACTGCAATCGTCGTCAACATCTGTCAGGCTGTTTCAAGAAGTAGTTCATTGAAGAGATTCTTTCCATCCAATATGCCTCTTTCCAACGCGTCTGTGCTTTATAATACAGTTTTCAGCAGATATTCTCTCAGTGTATTCTTTTCATTTGTTTTTGCACATCTGTTTTTGTTCTTGATCGTTACTATTAAAATGTTTAAATCCTTCGACGTTTCTCTAAAATCTCATTAATTTATATATATTTATATATTTTCCAATTTCTTTTTCTTTCGAAGAGTTAAACAGCAATTATACCTACTCTATTAATCTCGTAAAATTTCATTTTTATTTTAGAGTTCTTTATATCGTCGTTCCTGCAATAACTCCTATGTGCAAAATATGAATTTTTTCAGTAGGAAGAAAAAACACATTTATTCATCCTATGGTAGCCGTACATAGGAGACTGTGAATTCTTACATTTTCGAAACAAAGAAATATAATAACATATAGGAGGTTTTATTATTTGCTGTATCACTATAAGTTATTTAATAGAGCAAAACTCTGAAAATTGACAAATATGTCACATAGGACTTATTGCAGGAATAATGACGATATTCTACTACACCATCCCTGGGCATAAAGAAGAAGTAAAAGGGAACGGAGAAAACCCCACCCATGTCTTTTTTTTTCTTACACCGCCTTAGAAACAAACGCACAGTAAGGCACTGTGCATCAGTGGTGGATTTTAGGTGACCAGCGAGGGCCGAAAGTTCGTAAAACCTATGATGCCTTCCTTATACAATCCATCGCAAAACAATGCTTACCTTCCTGTATATTCGTATCGGACCGAAACATTACTGTCTCAACCGGAGAAGGTGGAGTGAAGAGATAAGGAGTAATCTGCAGTGACTCGATTGAGGTTAGTTCCCAGGCTTGCACCATACGAATAATTGGAATTATTTCACAACAGAAATCTCTATGTCTAACATACGACATAATGTAACTAATTTCATATTATGTTCTACAATTTTCGGCCAATACTTTTTTTTCGATATCCTGAGTCATTTTTTAACATTACTCAATTAAATGTAATAATTAATGTCTAGAATTATATGCACTAAAAACTTTTAAAATGAACGTAAATGTGCACGAAGAATGCCAAATATATGCACTTATGATATAAATATATTCAATATCATAGGCGTAGTACAGTAGCCATTTTAGAGGCTCTCACAAAAATTGAAACAGTGTTAGTGTAATGGGAAAATTTCAAATTATATTTAAAAAAAAAAGAAAACAGTTGGTGTAATTCCTCAGTAATAGTCTAATTGAACTCATTTTTGCAGGAAAAACTGTTATGAGTTTATAAAATTATACAAAACAATGATCTTATGTTAACGTAAAACAGTTTAACAAATGAGTTTGTATTTCAATTTGCAACTATAAAAACATTTTTGAGGGAAATGGTTGCTGTAAAACACAACAGCATCAACAGGCAATGGGGATATGATAACATTTAATTTGATTGATAGCTTGTCCCGGTAATTGCTCACCCTGGAAGGTGTTTTCAAAAACATTTTCTCGACAAATGATTTGACACTGTTCTCATCTGAAAATGAATAAGTGGACCTCCTCTGCAAACCTGTGCAGTCCATGAGTTGCACAAGAGCATGCATCACATTCGCATAGAACACCTTGAAGAATACACCAGCAGCTTTCACCTTATAAGAGGGTGCGTCGCTCAATATTACAAGTAACCGTCCCTCATATCCAATCTCTGGCCACAAAATGCTTTCAAAACATCCAGGAAATATAGAAAGCAACGTTCACTGCAAGAATTACAAATATATGCTAGAAATATCCGTATACTCTTTACGACAAAATATGCACATATAACTTAAGCACTAACATTTTTACGTTCAATGTCTCAATTAAACATTAAATAAGTAATCACAAAGTTTAATTCAGGTATGCTGGTTCAATACAAATATACATTTGAATAGATTCTCACCTCTAGCAAGGATATAACTTAAGTAACAGTTATCCCTAATACAGTGCACAAAGGCCCAGACATTACGGAAGGTTTCCATCCTTTACAGACAGCTATTAAGCAAGTCCTGCACGAGCGTGCTGGTCTTCCATCAAAATCTGGTCGTGATGGAAGTTGTTGTGGACAAAGCAGACGTTGAGAGGGTTCTTCTCGGGGTACTCCCGTTTCTCTCTATCATTTCGTCAACACTCCCCACCTCACCCTAATTTCATCTGTCATCTGCAATAGTAAAAATTGGCTGAGGTTAAGTCTTGTGAGTGGTACGGGTTTCTGATGCTGATATAGGAAGGGTTTGAAGCTCAGGTCCCCTGGGGCTTGTCAAACTACTCGTCTGCAGATGAGACTTGGCTTATCAAGGACCGAGGCAGGATGGCCCACTTGTCAGCGTCGGCTGATCAAGAGGGGCTTAGGGCTCCGGTTCTCTGGGGCTTATCAGGCTTCTCGTCCGCGCAAAGAACCTGACTGTCAGGGGCTGAGGTAGGATGGCCTACTTGTCAAGAATACCACTCAGTTCACTTAACCGATTTATTAGAGAATCATCGTATATACAGAGTGGTTCAGTGACTAGGTTACAAATTTTAAGGATGACATAGGAGACAATTATGAACAACTTTCATTTAGGAACCTATGTCAGGAAACGTTCCGTTTGGTAATTACAAACCCAGATATGTTAGTCAGAGTAACCAGCTAGTCTCGAACTCAAGGTCATCCTTTGCAGTTTGGTTGCTGACGACCTAATCCTGCAAACTGTGATTTCTCATAAACATGGTATAAGCTAGAATAACTCTTCTCGGGTTCTCAGCCAGGTGAGTTGGAGATTTGCTTCCAAGCTTTCGATGGCTAGCTCTGCCTCAAGTCATACATGGTATAAGCTAATTGGCATCGTAAATGAATTTCCACTGATTAAACCTTGCAATATTCTTTCCAACTTGATGATATCATTTCATTTATGAAAGACCGAAAGGAAATGGAAAATAAGTTGAAAGATTTAATCAGTCAAAATTCATTTACGATGCCAACTAGCTTATACCATGTTTTTGAGAAATCACCAACTTTGCAGGAACAGGTCGTCTGCAACTAACCTTCGATTCTATCTGGCTACACTGACTAACATATCTAGGCTTGTAACTACCAAACGGAACGTTTCCGGATATAGGTTCCTGTATGAAAGAGTTTTTAACAGTCATTGAATCACCCTGTGTAGAGCTTAAGTGTACGGACCCGTTCCGGGTTCAACATTCGAAAAGCCAAGACAGTCCTACACGTTTGCAGCGTTTTCCCGCAGGAAAAATGTCTGTTACAGACTGTACCGACTAGTTACTTTATTAAAATAATTAGCCCGTAAAATCATCATAGAAAATAATTACCATCCGTTAATTTTATACGGTTATTGTAACTAATATTTATGCGGATGACGTGAATATGTTAGGAGAAAATCCACAAACGATTAGGGAAAATACGGAAATTTTACTTGACGCAAGTAAAGAGATAGGTTTGGAAGTAAATCCCGGAAAGACAAAGTATATGATTATGTCTCGTGAACAGAATATTGTACGAAATGGAAATATAAAAATTGGAGATTTATCCTTCGAAGAAGTGGAAAAATTCAAATATCTTGGAGCAACAGTAACAAATATAAATTACACTCGGGAGAAAATTAAACGCAGAATAAATATGGGAAATGCCTGTTATTAATCGGTTGAGAAGCTCTTATCATCTAGTCTGCTGTCAAAAAATCTGAAACTTACAATTTATAGAACAGTTCTATTACCGGTTGTTCTGTATGGTTGTGAAACTTGGACTCTCACTTTGAAAGGAGAACAGAGGCTAAAGGTGTTTGAGAATAAGGTTCTTAGGAAAATATTTGGGGCTAAGAGGGATGAAGTTACAGGAGAATAGAGAAAGTTACACAACGCAGAACTGCACGCATTGTAATCTTCACCTAACATAATTAGGAACATTAAATCCAGACGTTTGAGATGGGCAGGGCATGTAGCACGTATGGGCGAATCCAGAAATACATATAGAGTGTTAGTTGCGAGGCCAGAGGGAAAAATACCTTTGGGGAGGACGAGACGTAGATGGAAGGATAATATTAAAATGGATTTGAGGGAGGTGGGATATGATGATAGGGACTGGATTAATCTTGCACAGGATAGGGACCAATGGCGGACTTATGTGAGGGCGACAATGAACCTGTGGGTTCCTTAAAAGATATCTGTAAGTAAGTAATTGTAATTAATATTTTCGGCATGAGTAATAATCTGGCTATTGCGATGCTCATCTGAGTGATATTTATTATACCCACACTCAAAAAAGGTCACATTCCTTCCGCCGTCTTCTCCTGACTTAATATATGTTACTTTGTTGGGTGCCAGGTATCAACAACTTTACCATCCAGAGCGTAATCCGAAGATGCAGATTACTTAATACAGAAAAGGAGGTTGGGCTTCACATCGAAGTAATTAATATGAAAGTTATATTTGGGGATCAGTCGCTTCTACGGTCGATTTGCTACAAAGTTCAACAAAGAGAGGGTTGGGAAAAGGGGTGGGTTTATAAACTGCAGAGAGGGCTGCATCATATAGGAATGGGATGGGTGTGGGAGAAAGGAGAGAATAACAGGCGGAATGTATGGCGTAATGTTAAGACGCGTTTAATTGATATCGAGAGCCAAGAGACTGAGCTCCAATGTTCGGAAAAGTCCTCACTACATTTACAATCGGATCTCATGCTTAACTGGGGGAGGTGTGACTACATAAATTCTTGTAACAAGGACAGCAGAGCAGGTTTAGCGTGGCTAAGATTGGGGGCATGGAAGGGTAATAAAATTGTCAACAAAGAAGAGGAGCGTCTTTGTCCGCTGTGCAGAGAAAAGGACTCCTATAAACATATTTTATTACAGTTTGTCGAACTGGAACATACACGGAGAAAATATCTACCACCCTAGATGCTAAGTCAGAATAGGAGTTCGCTTGCATGTCTTGACCTCATGGGGAATAGAGAATGGGAACAAAAGACTGGATTGTTCCTCTTGAAGGCGAGAAAGATTAGAACTTCAGCTGTTGAAGTTTGTGACGCGAACTGAGGAAGGGATAATAGTATCTACCCAACTGTACACTTTTATGTCTTTTAGGTTAGGATATATTATATAATGTGTTTTATTGTGCCATTTTCATTTTAATATGTGTTTTTAGAGAGTAGTTGAATATAATCATAGGTGGAGGGGGGAACCTACAAAGTAGGACTTGTTTTGGGTACAAAGCACGTAAGGTCAGAAGACCCGTGCATTGGATTTTAGAGAAAATTATGATAATATAAAATCTGTATGTATAATATTACTCAATAAATCCATCTATCTAAATACTTTCTCTGTAAGTCTGAACCGGGCTTAAGAAGATAAATATTTATCGGGGTGGTCAATGTCTGCGTCTTAATATTTGACAGGATCCCCATATTGCTACTATAGAAGCGAAATCGTCTCGAGAAGTACATAATATATGAAGGATCTTCATCAGTGAAAGAATAATAAAAAGATCGGGACAGACAATTAATATCACCTCTACAAGACCAGATAGAAATCTCTTGCTGACTTGTCGACATTGGGCAAAGCGCGTTTATTTCGCTCGCAAACATCAGGTCAGGACAGAGAACCATTAATTCACTAACGAGTTGAGAGTCAGTGTATCACCTGATGAAAAGAAAACATTATAAACGAGAACTTGGTACAGGTATTTCCATTGTGTGAAGAGGACAGACTGCCGATGTTCCTCTGTTTAGACGCGGTGTTTGTTATATGCTTTGATAATCGAAGGGATGCTATCAGTATTGATACGTCAGCAAGAGATACTTGTCTGGTCTTCTAGAGATGAGATCTACTGTATCTACCTCGTTAAGTCTTCTTTCTAGTGCTACGGCAGCCATGTGGCAATCCCGTAAAATTTGAGTCACTACAGACAACCCCTGAGGGATATTTGTAGGCTTGCCAACTTTCGTAATTAAAAATTACGGACAAAACCGTTACTGACGATTTTACTGCACTAATTATTTCCACCTATCAATAGAACCATCTCGATTCATAATGTAAAAAAAAAATACAAAAACTGATCAAAACCACAAAATAAGTTGAAAAAACAATATAAATTCCTTATAAAAGAAATGTTAACTCGTTGCAGACTAGGAACACGTCATATTGATGTAATTACTAACCTAACTTAACGTAACCTGAACTAACCCGAACTAACTTAACCTACGTTTTGCCATGAAATCGGGACATTTTGATGCGTGTGCAAATTATTTCGAGACGCGGGACGCAATGGTCGAAATCGGGACTGTGCCGGGAAATACGGGACTGTTGGCAAGCTTAGATATTTCTCTTCTCATGCCGGTTACAGTCATTCTAAGTGTTAAATTGTTTATAACCTTGGAATATTCTACAGGTACCAACCCAATATTGCAAATATTTTTCTCATATTTTGTCAGAGTACTCGTACATCTTTTTCTGGACTTAAGGGCAGCGGGCTATGAACGCATACAAAAATTGTGGTAAAATATGCACTGACTCTTGACAATATCTACCACAATATTTATGATAGCCATAAATAAATTGTATCACTGAATCTTGAAAGAAAGCTGAATTGAATGATATACAGTTCACTTAATTTAGATTATTCATCTGTCCTAAATAATTTGTTTAATTGTTGCAACAAATCGAAAATACACTGAAACATAAGATCACATAGGTACAAATTCCTGGTAAACTAATGATCTCATTGGTCCTAAATTTTTATCAGATCTTACATATATATATATACAGCTATAACAAACTCACTTTTTACTTAATTTCAGAAAGATCTGTCGGTTTTGTGATATTTTAAAACATTAGAGTTTGGAAAAAATAATTTTCACAACATGTATAAAATTATGAAACTAACTTAATTTTCAGATTATAAAAATAAAAACTGAATTTCACTATCACAAGGAAATATGTAAGATACGGTAAAAATTTAGAACCAATGTATCATTAGTTTACCAAGAAAATGTACCTATATGAACTTATGTTTAAGTATATATTTGAATTGTTAAAATTTTAAACAAATTGTAAAGAAGAAATTAATAAGTTAAATTAAATTAACTGTATGTCATTCAATTCAGCATTCTTTCAAGATTCAGTGGTAAAATTTATGTATAGTTATCATAAATCTTATGGTAGATATTGTCAAAAGTGTTACTGTATGTTTTGCCATAATTTTTGTATGCGTTCTTAATTCTCTGTCCTTAAAATATGTTTCGTGGCAAAATACAGTTATGAACTGACAAGTAAGTGTACAAAATTGCAGTTATACTGAATAATAACAATGAATATGTTCATGGTTAAGAACGAAATAATTAGCAGGCAATAAACTTTACTGCTGGAAGTACAATATCTATTGCATAGAACAGTATTGCATGCATAATGTGGAGTAGGAAGGTCATAAATCACACTTTACTATGAGAAATCTCTCAAGGGAGAAGAAAATATTGCTCTCGATAAAAAAAAAAGTGAGGGAACAATGAGAAGATGTTTAGATAAGATGTTATATTGGTTGTAATGATATTTCACCTATTATTGCTTTCTTGCCGGTCAATGTACCAGTACCGTCAGAACAAACCATGTAACCTAACACTAGCTTCACCATTCCGAGTAAGGTTAATGTTACTTCCTAGAACTAATATTGCTCATCATAGACATCGTTAAAGACCGCTTTCTTAGTCCCACAATATTAGGATGAGTATAAGTGTGCATGGGGTATAAATTATGTCAAGTGTTCTTCAATAGACACCCTGTTCACAAAACTACAGGATCACTCTACAACAGATTCCTTTACTACTAAACAAATACAGTATACTTCATATTAGCAATGTTTATAAAGTTAAATTTTACAACAAAGATTATTGTAATATAGGTTTAAATATTTCATTAGGGCAATACCTGCGTTACAGTTGTACCGGTGTTTTAAGTTAAATTTTACAACAAATATTATCGTAATATGAGGTTAAACATTGCATTAAGAGCGGTACCTATGAATCAGTAACATTTTAATTTAAAAATTTACAGTATGTACAGTAGTGGGGAAAAAAAAAAAAAAAAAAAAAAAAAAAAAAAAAAAAAAAAAAAAAAAAAAAAAAAAAAAACTGGACCGACCCTTGTAGCTGATTTCAGAGCCTTGTTCACTCCAGAGCACGATAGACTGGTAACTAAGATTTTCGTGGTTCGAATTCTGCATGGGAAGGAAACTTTTTTTTGTTCCTTATTCAAATTTATTCCCAATACTTTTCGATTGCAGCGATATTTTACTACTTAATTAACTTATTATTCCCAGAACATGAATTTTACCAGCAATCGAGAAGTATTAGGAATAAATTTGAGTAAGGGACAGAAAAAAGTTTCCTTCTCCGGCAGGATTCGAACTACTAAAGTCTTAGTTACCAGTCTATCGTGCTCTCGAGTGAACAAGGCTCTGAAATCAGCTACGAGGGTCGGTCCGATTTTTTTTTGCCATTACTGTACATCAGAAATTATTACAATATAGAATTAAGTATGTTAAGAGTAGTGCCTCTGATACAATAACATTTTAAGTTAAAATTTTACATCAAAGATTGTTGTACTGTAAACTTAAGCATTTCATTATGAGTAGTACCTGTGAAACAGTGACATTTAAGTTAAAAGTTTACAGCAAAGGCTATGTTTACTCTTGTAATACACAACACAGCCGCGTCCTTGATGCAGGAATAGTCTGTTTTAATCGTACAGCACCATGAGCCACTACTCTTCGTCAAGTCATATGGCTCATTGCACAAACTCCGTACTCACTTAACTTCAAAGAGTAGTGCAGGGGCGGCTCTACAATAAGAACTGTAGAGCAGCAGAACCGCCATTTAAATTGACCTGTAAAATTGAAAATGTAAAATGTGCTTTTATGTAATCTAGTTCATTGTTTCATTTATTTTTCCAATTCATTCTCCTTCGATTCGAGATTTTACTGTCTGTAGGAGCCTTGAACTGCTCGAGAATTTTAGCTGTAGTGTACTTTTCAGATCTGTGATCGGCAATTCCTGGACTCAACGTAGAGTAGTCCGCAGCAGAAAACTGGTTTTCTTCACTGTCCCATAAGACTGCATTAGAGCTGCAACCGAAGCAGCTCTCTCCGAATATACAAAAGAACCGTCAACGTCAACAGCATCATCTCTCTATGACCTGCGTTAGAACACACAGGCTTCTGGACTACTGTATATCATTACAGTCCCAGTGCGTTATAGTACTGTGCGTGGTGTGATGCGATTAGTCAGTGTGTCTAAGGAAATATTTTATATTAAAATGAATGAAATGAAAACCTAATCGACCAACCTTTTTCGAAATTAAAAGAGAAATTACACGTTAACTTAAGAAATTAGGACGGCCTATACCAAATTTAAATATTGAAATTTCTGGAAAAAGTCGAGGAAATCATGTAGCCTACTAGTCATTTTAATACCGAGATGTGTAATGGAAACTATTGGTTTTTTGCTGCGCTCATGAAAACGCTTTCTCCCCCACCCGTGTATTCTGTTTAGAGGAGAAAATACATGGACAAAGACCGGAGTGAAGGATTTAGTTAATTTGACTTAAAAAGCTAGAAAAGCATGAAAATTCGAAAACTCATTTCAAGTCAAACAGATTTGCCACTGCTAGAGATATTAAAATATTCTAACACAGCTTGATTCTGCGTATTGGATTAACATTTAAAAACAAGATGAAAATGTTTCTAAAAATAGATATGGTCTATCTAAAATAATTAACTGTGTGAAATTCTGCGCCGCATTTGAATTGCATGGACTTGCCGAATCAGAAGATTGAACAAATCTCGGTATATTTCCACATTTAGATTAAACTTTCAAAGATTATTTATAGGACTCGTCACAATTCAAAGAAAGTACGAAAACAATTCAAAATTAATTGCTGAGTAGTATTGGAAATTTCTCTTCATTGCCACCAAAACATGACGCTGAAAGTTTGTCGCAAACTATCTTAATGAAATATAGGCTTAACGGAAATTCAGTCATAATTGAACTACATAAATTAATTGTGCTGGATAATGACGGGGCTAACGTAATGAGTGGGAAACACGGAGAATTTGTATTGTGTCCCACAGCTCATATCTTGCGCTGTTATGCCAAAGAGTTAAATTTAATAATGCAATAAACATGTTCACAAACTGGTCAGGTTACGATACTTTATCGCAAATCTGTAGGAACTCCTAGCTCTCTGTTTTATAATTCCGTCAGCCGGTACGGGTGTAGGCTAGAAAAGTTGGCGTAACGAAATTCGGTAGGAGTTAAAAGCGTTCGAACGATAGAAAGTTCCTGATGGTTGTTCATTCAGGTATTAACATGTGGAGCATACCTCCACTGCGTGTAGTTGTGCCAGGTGGGAGAGGTGTAGCGCACGGGGTGGTAGGGCGCGCGGAATGTTGGAGTACAATTTCGGGTACACAGTCAACTTCGAGAAGGCGCTGTAATTACACGCGTTATCCGATTTAGATGCAATAAACAGCATGCGTTTGCTAAATACACTATTTTACATGCAGAACTGCCAACCTATGTAACCGCGGGCTGTTACTTGAATAGTGGCTAAGATTCCGGTCTCTAATCATTATATAGCTTAGGCGCGGTAGAGTCGCGGTTAAGGTGTAACGCTGCAAATCTATAGATGGCCGCGGATTCGACTTTCCATGGGGTCATGGATTTTCTCCATTGATTTAATACTTCTGGCTCCACTACGGCCCTGGGATTTACTCAGCTTCTAAGAGAAATAAGAATCGAGGACATTTCTTTCGGGGTAAAGGTAGTGAGTACATTGGACTGACATCCTTACTGTCATTAATGCCGATGCCTGGAGGCCTAAAAGTAGAGCCTTAACTTCCTGCCATCCTCTGTGTCGATTTGGTCTGTATTGAGGTTGAATTTACCTTTACCATCGTATGAATACAGGACATAAAAAAAAGTTTAAGTGCCAATGAGGGAAACCCTAGAAAACAGAGCTTTTTTGTGCAATTAGTAATATAATAATGATATTATACACATACATGCTATACATGTATGGGAGAAGCAAAGCTCTAAAAAAATAACAGTATGACTTTTTTTTTCAGCGAATTGAGCCGAGAACATAGACTCTCCTTTTTTTTTTTTTTTTTTTTTTTTTTTTAAATAATTTTCAACGATACTGGCACTTACAACCATTTTAATGTCCAGTCTTCATATATCTATATGTTAATTTTGTAGTACAAGGAACTTCACTAGCCCGGGGACAATAGTAAGTTAAAGGGAAATCGGAGTGAAAAGAAAAATTCTGGTGAAGGAAAACTGAATTTTGCGAAAAGAATTTACTATCACTGTCACGAGAAAATATGACAAACATTGTTTTCATCTATCATACCCTACATCAACCTTTTTCAACATGTAACATGTGGCATACTGCAGGTGTAATTTAAAATTTCGCGGCACAGTCATAATCTAAACCCATTTCCCAACCAGGGGGCAATTTTGAGGGCTTTAGGAGGGAATGTTTACTGAATGTTGACTTGTGCCGCGTTTACTGAATGTTGACTCTTGTGGTCTCACTTTTTACTACTCTTTTCACTTTCATTCTTCCAATTTTTACTACGACAGCCGTTACTATTTTCATTTTCTCGCGGCGCACCGGATTATTATTTGTGGCAGGCACAGCGGTTTAAAATGGCTGCCCTGCATCTACAAGCGAAAATTCGAATCGGACTGTCTGGGATTTGAACTTGCCTTATCTTGAAAATCCGACGCTCTGTCTTCTAGCGATTCTGCTAACGGTGCACAAGAAAACTGGAAATAATCGTTCAAAGGATGCTGTGACTTTATTGTCGGGTGGGATTGCTATTGAACAACATTGCATCCAATGCAGAGTAGAAGTCTTTTCGGTGGAAAATGTTTCTAGTCCCGGAAGGACTGAAAATGAAACACTTTTGATGAAGGAAAGAATGGTCAGACGGTCGCACATTCTCCTTCAAGAAAGGAAAGGACGCTGTTTGTGAAATGGAGAAACTTCACATTAACGTGTCTATTATTCACACTCATCTTTATGGACGTTGCGTAAAATCTGCTTCTAGTTCTTTTATAACATTTAATAGGCTAAATAACTCAGCCGTGATTGGATGGTTGCTTAGACCAGGCCTCTCACCTAGAAGTCCAGTTCTCGATTCCCGGCTGATTTTTAGAGGTATGTGAGGAAAGAAGTGAATATCGGACATATTCATTTACATTAATGCCACTATTTCCCCACTGCCAGCTTGATTTTATCTCAGTGACGTTAAATGACAGACGTATGCTGTTCAAAAACGGTATTAAATTAAAACAATAAATGAAATAATAGAATAAGATGCGCAGTCACTTCACACACCGATCAGTTATAAATATTGACGCGATGTTCAATAAAATGGATTGCATTGTATTTATCAATCATAATTAGATTTTAGTAGAATTGTTTAGGCCTCACTTAAGAATTTTTTCCGCCTATAAGCTTATTGTTTCATTAATTCATTAATTAATTCATTCATTCTTTCATTCATTCATAGTTTTCTACACAAGAGCAGGTCTTTCATTGCAAACCCTGCATTCTCCAATCTTTCCTATTTTCTGCCTTCCGCATAGGCTACGATTCATATAGGCTATCTTAATTTCGTCTATTGTTCTGCCCCGAGATTTTCTCCCGTTCACTATTCATTCCAGTGCATCCTTGAGTAGACAGTTTCTTCTCAGCTAATGACCCAGTTAATGCCTGATTTTCTTCCTGATCAGTTTCAGCATTATTCTTTCTTCGTCCACTGTTTCTAGCACAGCGTCATGTTTATGATTTGTAATCTATTATTACTATTTTCGGTAAATTATTTTATTTTAACAATATTATTATGTATTACATTATTTCTGTGTTTCCACTTTTTTAGGATTTGTTCTATTTTCAATATTCCTTAAATTTAATAATTTTTCTTGAGTTATCATCTTACAGCATTTTTTTTTAGAAATATTTAAAACAGAATACTAATTTCTTTTAGTATTACAATAGAATAACGGTCTTACTAATAAACCGTGTATAGTTGTTATACGAGACTTGTGCAGAGTTGGGACAGAAAACGTTACTAATAACCATGCATAAGCGATGCACGTATAATAAAATAAGGCCACTAGTTAAAATGTCCAATATGCAGAAATGTCCGCAAATCAAAATGTCCAATATACAGAAATGTTCACAAGTCAAATTGTCCAACATATTATGTTGTGTACAGAGACAATTATTCAACATTGTTTGGAGAGCCTCATTTCGTCAGATACAATCTCGTTATCAAATTGCATCAACGTTAAATAACTCAGTAGTTGATACAGCATCGTTAAATAACCAAATAGAAAGAAGACATTACAAGGTGTCATAGGACCAATAATGTAGTGGAAGATCTCCACTTTAGATTTCAAGAAATGATTTATCATGTCAGTAGGCCTCTTCGAAGATTTATAGAAAACATAATACAAGAACAGAATGAAACTGAGACCATAACTTAATCCAAATTCGCTATGATTACATAAACGTAAGACGCCACCTAAACAAGAAATGTAAGTATTACAAATCAACGGCGAATTGAAGGAAGTATATACCGATACAATCAATATAAGGACAACAGTAATGTGAAGCAGTACTTATTTCCAGGCACTTTCATATCATGTGAAGCTGATGGTGACCTCAGTGCAGAAGAAATTTAGAAAATAGAAATAGTTGCCGGTACAGGATATTGTAACTTTAGCTTACATTTTATTGTCAAATAATTTATTTAAATTTTATAAATATTGTTCCGGACATTCATGATATCGTACATGCAATTTTTTATTACTTTTTTACTTGGTTATTTAACGACGTTGTATCAACTACGAGGTCATTTAGCGTCGATGAAATTTGTGATAGCGAAATGGTATTTGGCACGATGAGGCCGAGGATTCCCCATAGGTTACCTGACATTTGCCTTACGGTTGGGGAAAATCTCGGAAAAAACCCAAGCAGGTAATCAGCCCAAGCGGGAATCGAACCCGCGCTCGAGCGCAACTCTGGATCGGCAGGCAAGCGCTCATACATGTAATAACACCTGACATGTTTATAATGACCAATTAATGACTGTGGACGTTTTTGATACTGGACATTTAATGAGAGTGGATATTTAAGATAATGGCCAGTTATTCAATGCGGACATTTTATACTGGACATTTGATGAATGTGGACATTTTTGATAATGAACATTCTTGCAATGGATATTTCGCAAAGGACTAATTAATTGATAATTTTATTATTATTATTATTATTATTATTATTATTATTATTATTATTATTATTATTTATTGTATACTGCTCCTGTATTTCTGTCACTTTTATATTTGCTATTGTTCTTATAGTACTTGTTGAGTGGAAGAGAAGGCCTTATGACAGTCATTACCAACTGGTCGAGTTGTGACGTCGGAGCACGCTTTTCCTCTCGGAGAAGAGGCCCGGAGAAATAGTCAGAGCCGAGCTCGGAGCTGCGGCGGATCGTGGATTGTCAGAGCTATTAGCCAGGGGCTTATTTTGCGGGCTACCGGGGCTACCGACGGTAGCCCAAGGAAATTAGAAAAGAAAAAGTTTATAATATAACATAATGTAATAATTTTGTATTATTAGTTTTACCATAGTAATTAAAATTAAAGTAATTGTTAGATATATTTTGTGTAATAATAGGGTCAGCGGTAGCCCAAACCCTTTAACCAGTATACGCCACTGCTATTAGCTCTGGTTGAATGTATAGGTCTAATAGTGTAATGTAGAGAATAAGTAATATACAGAAATGAAAGTAGATATCTGTTCCTTTGATTAGTATGAAGCCGTGCTGGCACCCAGGCCTGCTATACATACATACTAGTAATACAAAGAAATATAAAAATTAAAAAGTATTAAGTACAGAATTAGACTTATTATACATAATAGAAAAATACAGTAGTAGTGGCAGTAGTAGTAATGATAATAGCATAATAATGGTACTAATTATATTTACATATTATCATATTATATACGGTATCCAAGGAATAACCTACCATACTTAAACGGGCAATGCCTTCTGTCTCATTTTTTAAAATTCCCATTCATTTATGAAGCAACTAAAAATATGTAGAATCTACATTGTAGACCTACCAGTTCATGCCAAACATAGATTACACATTTCATTGCACAGTACTTGTATTACCTAATCCTACTATCTCATCATCCGATATGAAGTAAAAAATGACATGTCATCTGAAATTAAGACAATATTTCTCTATCTCACTTAAATTACTCACTTTCAATTTTACACCAGAAAATATAAATTTATTTGGGGCAGGAGAGTACTGCTATTTTTATATCATATGTCTTAAGCACGTTGTAGACAATTGTAGTACTGCATTAACTTATAAACACTAGGACTTAAAAAACATCGTTAGAGCCACAGTTTTCAGTTCCTTTGGATATCACATTCCTTTCTTGCTACGATCCCGTAAATGCGCTTGACTTTTCACAATGTGTGCTAAATCTTTACGGTAGTTAAAAACTTATCACATAAATTGGTCGCTATTTCCACCCGCAAGCTGAGAATCACGACTGTTTCTCCTGCATATGACAATGAGGATACTTCACTTTGTACATGCCGTTTTTTTAAGTCATTTTAATTTCCTCAATCTTTCTTTCCTAGGATTGTGAACTGATAAATAAACTAGATAGTTGAAATAGAAATAGTTATTTTGGAACACTTTGCAGAAATTTCAGGGCTGGTGCAATTACTTGCATTTTCATTTATATCTTCAACCTTATAAAATTATTTAAAGGCACGTAGTTCTGATATCTAGGTTATATCAGGCGACTTTTTACATAAGTAAAATATGAATACCTACTAAATAACTCCATTTAGCTTGGGTTGACACAAAGGGTTTTTAATAAAAGGCCAAGCCGCCCACGACTATAGTTTAGTCTAAAAATGTGTCCACATGAACTCAGAGTACATTAAATGATATCAGAAGGTGCCAAAATTATTTAAGTATAGTAGCGTGTACCTATCTCGTTCCTAAGAATTAATATATTATTATTAGGTACTGCAAACGCTAAGTTAAACTGGTTTGCCATACACCACTGCTTCGATACGGTCTGGCGTTGCGGTCTGCTCCGAGAATCTACCTAGATTGCTACGGAGAACGAGAGAAGCTCGCTATGACGTCACAGAGCATTGAGTTGGAACTCACTGCCTTATGGCCTTAACTCTACCAGTAGGAATTAATCTATTAAATAAATAAAATAAAGAAATAATTTCCGGAACATGGACAAACACAGGAACAATTTTCTTTAAGTGAAAATTCCTATATCATCACCGTGTATCGAACCGGGAACCTGATGAATTGTAGCAGAAACTCTAATCACTAGACCATGAGACTCGTCATAAACCGTGTTTGTAGATTAACTAGTGCCAGCTATAATGCACAAGATTGTGGCTTCCGTCCTCGTGCAACACCTACAGTAGCCGCGGAGAAAGATTCGATTTCTGACTTTTCTAGTAAAGCACGCTGACAGTACATGGCCAGAGCGCGACTGTGCATAGTGATCCTTTTGCGCTACTTCGCCGCGCAAAATTCGATTCAATATTAAAATGATGTAGAAACATTAAAATAATTTGAATACTTATGTTACGCATTTTCCTTAACCATAACGACATGATTCGAATTCAATTTAGGCTTCGTATTAACTCTCTATCATAGATATAGGTATTCCATATTGTAGGACTTCAGGTCTTGATCACTGCATGTATCACTGCATATTTTACTAACATTTCTAATATTAACCTGGCTATACCTTTGGATCAAAGATTTAGAACCGGAAACACCATTTACTATCCCCTTCCACGAATGGAGTTCAATTCTGGTTCGATGATACTGGCGTAATATACAAACAAATCACTTTACTAGGTATAGGAGGGAAGAAAAGTAGTTCGTCCATTTATGTAAACTAGGAAATATCACGATTTTGAGTTTGATAATTTTCATTAGGTTTTTGTTTAAGCAAAATACAGTACCGGTAGAGTATTAACAATGAGTGTTTTTACTCACGAACTGAGCTGTACATGCGAACGTATTCATTATGCAGTGTATATTATACTGTCTACAGCACATTAGCGTACACTATAGAGAATGAAGTTAAATTGAAAAATAATCATAATATGGATATTTAAACACATTTTTGAAAATGGTGGCCGTTCATTTCGATACAGGCTTCAGTTGTAATGTGCATATTATCACACTATAGACTATTGTACGTAATTCCAATTACCAGGTTCGTACTTCATATCGGTAACTCATGTTGAAATAATTCTGTACCTATTCTAAAAGATTACCTTACGTACTGTAAATTCAATCTTCACTTCTGCCCGATCCGAAAAGATAAAATTACTCAGAATGCTATCTACTGTCCGTCCAAGTGGTTATGTCGCAGGATCGTAGGCAGGGAGGAAATCACGTGACAGTTAATTACTTAACGAGGCCCTTTTATTTGTATGGGTATAATATTACGTAGACGACCAATTCCTAACAGAAATTAATGTTCTCAGCAAAGAGCTAAGGCAGCCCAGCCACTAGACTTTACAGAGAGGCGAAAAGAAGCAGGTGGGGGAAACCGGAATGCGACGTAGGCAAATGGACGACAGTACCTGTGCGAAAATGATTCAATATTGAAAACTCTTTCGTCACTGGAAAAGGCGAAAATATTTTTGGAACGTACTGTTTACTATGACCGTAAGGCTGCTATGACTGTATATGCGGTCTTGGATCTGTGTGGAGGACGGTTGAACTTCATTAGTAGAAGGGGCGGGAGTAAAGTACATTCAAAAAGTCAGGTACAATAAAAATTGAAGTAAAAATAAAATGATGTCCCTGTATAAGTAATATACATGGAAGAAATCAGTTACAATTATAGTATAATATAATATAATATAATATAATATAATATAATATAATATAACATAATATAATATAACATAATATAATATAACATAATATAACATAATATAATATAATATAATATAATATAATATAATATAATATAATATAATATAATATAATATAATATAACATAATATAATATATTATACAGTTATAATTTTTATTTTAATTGCACTCTTAACTTCACACATGACACTAATATTTCAATAAAAACACTACATAGTTTCCTTTATGTTAATCAAGTAAGATATTTCACTACAATCAGTAAGTACATTTTCTTTCCATACAGAAAGTAGTGGGTGTCTCAAATTTTAACAAGTTTATCATAACAAAATACATAATACATTAGATACATGTGAGTGTATTCCTATAGCTGCTCTATATTTATATATTCACAATAATGATTTCAGCTCTACAGTCGCAGTGAGGCGCGTGCCATTCCTGCAGCTATGTGCTACTTATGTGGTCCTTCTAAGGAGAATGGTATTGTAATCAAACATTCATTTTGAAGGATGTACCACGCATTTATCACTTCAGTGTTTTCTATTATGACATAACTAATTTTCTATTATAAATTATGAGGAAAATGTTACAAGTATAAAGTAATGGGAAAAATGACATGATGTAGATTGTACACTAATGATGAACAGTTGTCACTACTAATTTTTCCTTTAATGTAATTCAGTGTTAAAAATGTTTTCAATAATATTTAGTTCTCAGTACTGCTATAAGTTTCAGATTAAGTTCCTGAAGCGGGCGCGGGGTCTTGATAAAGAACTTCATTAAGTATAGGTCCACTTCTCTTTCGCGTTTTCATTCTGAGACTGCTTATTACACGATCTGACAACACCAAAAACATATTCCGCATTAGATGATAAGCCACTTATGGAAACTTTTTCTATATTTTGTTCATATAAAACAAATTTCTCTCTGGCCACTTCTTTTTATTTTATTTTATTTTATTGGGTTATTTTACGACGCTGTATCAACATCTAGGTTATTTAGCGTCTGAATGAAATGAATGTGATAATGCCGGTGAAATGAGTCCGGGGTCCAGCATTGGGTTGCTCGTATTGGGTTGAGGGAAAACGCCGGAAAAAACCTCAACCAGGTAACTTGTCCCGACCGGGATTCGAACCCGGGCCACCTGGTTTCGCGGCCAGACGCGCTGACCGTTACTCTACAGATGTGGACACTTCTTTTTATGACTGGAATTTACTCAGGATTCAGTGATAAGGAAACAAAATTAACAATCTTAACAGTATCT